>NW_028319199.1:0-36811 GCF_062004578.1 Staurois parvus | reverse complement strand
GTACACCGCCACGGTCTCTGTCATACCGCCTGTCCGATGGGGGAGCGGGGGATGCTGGGTAAGGACCTCAAATACCCAGAAATCCCCTCCGAAGGGGCACAACCGCCCATCCAGGGGGACCTGTCATTGAAATCCCGCCGCACGCCATCAGCGCAACGCCGGCATTGGCCAGCCACGCCCTTTATGGCGAAAAATCACATCAAAAAATGTTATTGGCTTCAACATAACTGGGCATTGTGGGTGTTTCACGTCATTAGAGACTGCAGTGACCCCATGATTACTAGGCTAGGCAACGATGGCATGATTTCTGACCCCCAGATGCATTGTGGGGGTTTCACGTCATTAGAGACTGCAGTGACCCCATGATAACTAGGCTAGGCAACGATGGTGTGATTTCCGGCTACCGCATGCATTGTGGGTGTTTCACATCATTAGAGACTGCAGTGACCCCATGATAACTAGGCTAGGCAACGATGGCGTGATTTCTGACCCCCAGATGCATTGTGGGTGTTTCACGTCATTAGAGACTGCAGTGAGCCTGGGGGGGGGGGGGACTGTTATGTCCCCCGTAGTACTCCAGCCACTAGATGTCCTCACTCTGATGGCCAGTATCATTCAACCAGCTTCCTCTGAGCCCAGGTCACCCTTACCGCCCCCAGCTTATAATTGGACAGAGAAATGAGAAGCAGCAGACTGATGAGCTCATCCCTGTCATTCTGCTCTCTCCTCCTATCAGCACGCTCCTTGTCATCACAGGAAATGATTGGCTCCTTGTGCTGCTTCTCCCTCCCCCAGTCTGAGCTCTGCTGTACAGGGACTGCAGGCAGCTGATCCCGGGTCACATTCAGGGACTTGCACTGTTTGTAGTTTTCTGTGTCTCCTCCCAGGATAACGCGCGTCGTGTGGCAGCGGGACAGATTCTGCGTCGGCGCGGGATATCCTGCTCAGAATTCCGCCTTGGAATCCATCCGACATGATTGAATCCGGCCCAGCTGGCAATCACGGCACCTTCCGGAAACATTATCTTCTCCATCGAGCAATTAATTAAAAGTTCGCTTGGATCCTTCGCTGTTCTGGCTGCTTCTGTTAATTGAGATTCTTGTAACTGATCTCCAATATCAGCGAGAACACAACACCCGATACCCGGCGCCACCGGATCCACCGCGCCGATCGCTGCCAGACAACCGAACACCGCGAGAAAGTCAGCTGAGGGTCCAGACCTGGGGGGAGGGGCACCCCAATATAGACTGTTATACAGGAGTGACATCACCGCCCTCCGGATATAAGATATATTATACAGGAGTGACATCACCGCCCTCCGGATATAAGATATATTATACAGAGTGACATCACCGCCCTCCAGATATAAGATATATTATACAGGAGTGACATCACCGCTCTCCAGATATAAGATATATTATACAGGAGTGACATCACCGCCCTCCGGATATAAGATATATTATACAGAGTGACATCACCGCCCTCCAGATATAAGATATATTATACAGGAGTGACATCACCGCCCTCCAGATATAAGATATATTATACAGAGTGACATCACCGCCCTCCAGATATAAGATATATTATACAGAGTGACATCACCGCCCTCCAGATATAAGATATATTATACAGAGTGACATCACCGCCCTCCAGATATAAGATATATTATACAGAGTGACATCACCGCTCTCCAGATATAAGATATATTATACAGAGTGACATCACCGCTCTCCAGATATAAGATATATTATACAGGAGTGACATCACCGCCCTCCGGATATAAGATATATTATACAGAGTGACATCACCGCCCTCCAGATATAAGATATATTATACAGAGTGACATCACCGCCCTCCAGATATAAGATATATTATACAGGAGTGACATCACCGCCCTCCAGATATAAGATATATTATACAGAGTGACATCACCGCCCTCCAGATATATTATACAGAGTGACATCACCGCCCTCCAGATATATTATACAGAGTGACATCACCGCCCTCCAGATATAAGATATATTATACAGAGTGACATCACCGCCCTCCGGATATAAGATATACAGGAGTGACATCACCGCCCTCCGGATATAAGATATATTATACAGAGTGACATCACCGCCCTCCAGATATAAGATATATTATACAGAGTGACATCACCGCCCTCCGGATATAAGATATACAGGAGTGACATCACCGCCCTCCGGATATAAGATATATTATACAGAGTGACATCACCGCCCTCCAGATATAAGATATATTATACAGAGTGACATCACCGCCCTCCAGATATAAGATATATTATACAGAGTGACATCACCACCCTCCAGATATAAGATATATTATACAGAGTGACATCACCGCTCTCCAGATATAAGATATATTATACAGGAGTGACATCACCACCCTCCAGATATAAGATATATTATACAGAGTGACATCACCGCCCTCCGGATATAAGATATATTATACAGAGTGACATCACCGCCCTCCAGATATAAGATATATTATACAGGAGTGACATCACCGCTCTCCAGATATAAGATATATTATACAGAGTGACATCACCGCCCTCCAGATATAAGATATATTATACAGAGTGACATCACCACCCTCCAGATATAAGATATATTATACAGAGTGACATCACCGCCCTCCGGATATAAGATATATTATACAGAGTGACATCACCGCCCTCCAGATATAAGATATATTATACAGAGTGACATCACCGCCCTCCAGATATAAGATATATTATACAGGAGTGACATCACCGCCCTCCAGATATAAGATATATTATACAGGAGTGACATCACCGCTCTCCAGATATAAGATATATTATACAGGAGTGACATCACCGCCCTCCAGATATAAGATATATTATACAGAGTGACATCACCGCCCTCCGGATATAAGATATATTATACAGAGTGACATCACCGCCCTCCGGATATAAGATATATTATACAGAGTGACATCACCGCCCTCCAGATATAAGATATATTATACAGAGTGACATCACCGCCCTCCAGATATAAGATATATTATACAGAGTGACATCACCGCCCTCCAGATATAAGATATATTATACAGAGTGACATCACCGCCCTCCGGATATAAGATATATTATACAGAGTGACATCACCGCCCTCCAGATATAAGATATATTATACAGGAGTGACATCACCGCCCTCCAGATATAAGATATATTATACAGGAGTGACATCACCGCCCTCCAGATATAAATCTGATGGGGGTTGTACCATGTATGGTGCAGTCTGGGGGGGAGGGGTCAGCAGTACATCTGTCTGGTCGCTGACCGCGTTGATTGCAGCGCCGTTGTTGCGGCGTTATCTCGGCAGCCATCTCTCTCTCTGGTCCGTGGGAAGCGCGATGGAAAATGAAGTTGCGTTCTCTCGCCTGCCACCACCACAGACGCAGTCACACGACAGAGGGAAACCACAGCACCTTCCCCCCTTCTACTTCTCAGACTCACAGCAACACTTTCCCCCTTTCTAAGCACAATCGTGTCCCCAGAAAACCCTGTCCGAGGGGGGGGGGATGGGGGGGGGGGCACAGGGTCTTCCCAAACCACTGTTACCGTAAAGGAGCCCTCCGCCTCCCAGCCAGAAAAAGGCTTGAGATAGTCATAGAGCCTAATTTGCCTATTGTGGGTTCCTCTGACCTCAAGGAACTCCCCAAATCCAAACCTAGCATCAGACTAGTACCACCCCCCCCCTTCACCCACAAACCAAAAACCGAACCCTGAAATTGAACAAACCTTCTTCACGCCTGACCCTGATCACCGTACAGAATCCCCCCCCCCCCCGTTACCCCTTTACCTGAACCCCAAATCACACCAAGAATAAATTCCTTATATCCTTGATCGTATCCCCGACCCCCCCCCCTCCCAAAAATGAACCCAGCAGTGATAAACCCCAAATCAAGCATTTATTGCGTCGGGGCTTTCCAATTCCTCGATGGGACGGCTGCATTCCTTTTCCCTTTTAGGCTTTCTTTCTTCTCTTCTCGTCTGGTGATCCGGCCAGCAAGTCTGTTGTTTCTTCACAGGACAAGCTCTCCCAGTTTATATGGAAGAGACAAACCACTGCACGCTTAGGGGGGGGGAGCGTTATTTTTTTATTTATATAAAACTGGTATCCCAAAAGGAACAAAAACTGTGACTGTAATGGATTATAAAGTGTGGGGTGGAGTTCGGCTTCAATGTGTTAGTGTATCTAAATCTGCTAGTCCATCTAACACTCCCCTCTGACAATGCTGCTGTCCGCTGTGCCTCCTGTGTTCCTTCATCCAGACTTACCCTTAGAAAACCTAACCCCGTCCCTTATCTGAATCCAATGGCACCACATATACTGCATGTCATACACTTCCTCAGGCAGAGGGGGGCGCTGCTTATCCACACAGCACTTATGGCACTACATATGCAAAGAGGTGCAAAGGTCAGCAGTAGGTCAGGGGTCCAAAGGGGTGCAGAGATAGGCAGCAGATGAGGGGGTGCAGAGGTGAGCAGTACATGATGGGGTGCTGTAGGTAACCCTGGATGAGGGGTGCAAAGGTAAGCAGTAAGCCAGGAGGTCACATGTGAGCAGTATACAAAGGGGTGCAGAGGGGAGTGGTAGATGATGGGGTGCTGTCCTGAACAGTGGAAGAGGGGTGCAAAGGTGAGCAGATGAGGAGGTGAACAAAGCAGTGCAGGGGTGAGCGGTAGACTAGGGGGTGCAGGGGTGAGCGGTAGATAAGGGGGTGCAGAGGTGAGCGGTAGACTAGGGGGTGCAGAGGGGAGCGGTAGATAAGGGGGTGCAGAGGTGAGCGGTAGACTTGAGGGTGCAGAGGTGAGCGGTAGACTAGGGGGTGCAGAGGTGAGCGGTAGACTAGGGGGTGCAGAGGTGAGCGGTAGATAAGGGGGTGCAGGGGTGAGCGGTAGACTAGGGGGTGCAGGGGTGAGCGGTAGATAAGGGGGAGCAGGGGTGAGCGGTAGACTAGGGGGTGCAGGGGTGATCGGTAGATGAAGGGGTGCAGGGGTGAGCGGTATACGAGGGAGTGCAGGGGTGAGCGGTATACGAGGGGGTGCAGGGGTGAGCGGTATATGAGGGGGTGCAGGGGTGAGCGGTAGACTAGGGGGTGCAGGGGTGAGCGGTATACGAGGGGGTGCAGGGGTGAGCGGTATACGAGGGGGTGCAGGGGTGAGCGGTAGACTAGGGGGTGCAGGGGTGAGCGGTATACGAGGGGGTGCAGGGGTGAGCGGTAGACTAGGGGGTGCAGGGGTGAGCGGTATACGAGGGGGTGCAGGGGTGAGCGGTATACGAGGGGGTGCAGGGGTGAGCGGTATACGAGGGGGTGCAGGGTTGAGCGGTAGACTAGGGGGTGCAGGGGTGAGCGGTATACGAGGGGGTGCAGGGGTGAGCGGTAGACTAGGGGGTGCAGGGGTGAGCGGTATACGAGGGGGTGCAGGGGTGAACATTGGACTCATTTATAGCTGCATATACATTTCCTGCACCCAGGGGCGGACTGACAACTCATGGGGCCCCCGGGCAATAGGGGATCATGGGGCCCCTGTGTCCTTGCCCAAACTCAAAAAAGCCTATGGAAAAGGTACCAGGGGCATCTCATGGGGCCCCCTACTGACCCCGGGCCCTCGGGCAGTGCCCCAGTTTTCCAATGGTCAGTCCGCCCTTGCCTGCACCCACAATATACACGTGTCGTGCTCCCCGTGTCGGTTATATGACAGTTTGCTGTATACTGCAGTATATCATCTGTATATCTGTCTGTGTATGTCATCCTCAGGTGGTTCTATAGGAATACAATGTGTCTGGGGCGCCCTCTAGTGGGCTCTGTGCACATTACACTCCATAGTGGACCGCCATATTTTCCGCATTTATATTCCGCATCGATTTGGTTGTCTGTGAATCGGATCGATTTCTTTCATATATTATAAACGATGCAAAGATTCTGCATCATTCTGAAGTCATTATCTCTGAAAAAGGCTTTTCCACCATTTTGGCCGGCCCCTCCCCCATATACTTGGTGCATTCAGGGGGCGCTGGGCGCATTGAAAGCTGTGTGAGTGTCATCCCACGTCTCCGAGCTCCGGTCAGTGACTGTGCCTAGGCTGAGATGATGTCATCGGTCTGCTGCAGGCAGGAGGAGGCATTTCCTCAGTCTCCCCTCCCCCAGTGATCAGACTGTACATTGTAACTTTTTAGAAGGAGGAGGAGTCATTTCCTCAGTCTCCCCTCCCCCAGTGATCAGACTGTACATTGTAACTTTTTAGGAGGAGGAGGAGGCATTTCCTCAGTCTCCCCTCCCCCAGTGATCAGACTGTACATTGTAACTTTGTAGAAGGAGGAGGAGCATTTCCTCAGTCTCCCCTCCCCCAGTGATCAGACTGTACATTGTAACTTTGTAGAAGGAGGAGGAGGAGGCATTTCCTCAGTCTCCTCCCCCAGTGATCAGACTGTAAATTGTAACTTTGTAGAAGGAGGAGGCGGCATTTCCTCAGTCTCCCCTTCCCCAGTGATCAGACTGTACATTGTAACTTTGTAGAAGGAGGTGGTGGCATTTCCTCAGTCTCCCCTCCCCCAGTGATCAGACTGTACATTGTAACTTTGTAGAAGGAGGAGGAGGCATTTCCTCAGTCTCCTCCCCCAGTGATCAGACTGTACATTGTAACTTTGTAGAAGGAGGAGGTGGCATTTCCTCAGTCTCCCCTTCCCCAGTGATCAGACTGTACATTGTAACTTTGTAGAAGGAGGTGGTGGCATTTCCTCAGTCTCCCCTCCCCCAGTGATCAGACTGTACATTGTAACTTTGTAGAAGGAGGAGGAGGCATTTCCTCAGTCTCCTCCCCCAGTGATCAGACTGTACATTGTAACTTTGTAGAAGGAGGAGGCGGCATTTCCTCAGTCTCCCCTTCTCCAGTGATCAGACTGTACATTGTAACTTTGTAGAAGGAGGAGGCGGCATTTCCTCAGTCTCCCCTTCCCCAGTGATCAGACTGTACACTGTAACTTTGTAGAAGGAGGAGGAAGCATTTCCTGTATATACAGGTCCACTTTAATAAAAGAAAATCAGACAGAATACAGAATATCAACATACGAAGCATGAGAAATATCCTCCTCGGGGGGGCAGCGCGGGATATAATGAGTATATTGGACACTAAACATGTATGCATTGTTGTGTGTATACCCCTCCCCTCCCCACCCCCATATAAATATTCCAGACGCAGCCCACTGATCCCTACCCCCAAAGAGGTCCCGCCCACATGACTGATGTTTGGGTCTGGGGTTGAGGAGAACCTAAAAAGAACGAGCCTTTGGCTTGGGGAGTCACAGTAGACATCTACTGACATCATGTACAGCCAATGTGTTTCGGGGGGCGGAGGCCCCTTCTTCAAACGATTAAAAAAAAGAAAATGAACATTGAAAATATATTATCCTCGAAGAAGGGACCCATCACCCACAGCCCACTGATCCCTACCCCCAAAGAGGTCCGCCCACATGACTGATGTTTGAGTCTGAGGTTGAGGAGAACCCAGGAAGAACGGGCCTTTGGCTTGGGGAGTCATAGTAGACATCTGTTGGCATCAGGTACAGCCAACGAGTTTCGGGGGGGCGGAGGACCCTTCTTCAAATGATTAAAAACAAGGAAATGAGCTATGGAAATATATTCGTCTCGAAGAAGGGACCTTTTCCCCCACGAAACACGTTATATGATTCTCTTAACCAATAAGTGTTTTATCCAAATCGCCGGGCTAAACGGCCATTTTTCAAGGTTCCCAAGACCAGCCTGAGGAGCGATTCATACTTCTGGACCGCCACGGACCATAACCAGGCCTCTATACTCTGTTGATTGGCCTCCTTAAAGGAGCATCACCTACTGGTATGATATAAAATGTATCAGTCCAGGGTTTTCATCCATCCCCCCGATATATTTTACCCCACCGTAGTCCATATGCAGCCACTGATTCCTACCCCCAAAGAGATCCCGCCCATATGACTGATGTTTGGGTCTGGGGTTGAGGAGAACCTAGGAACGGGCTTTTGGCTTGGTGAGTCATAGTAGACATCTATTGGCATCAGGTACAGCCAAGAGTTTCGTGGGGGTGGAGGCCCCTTCTTCAAACGATAAAAAAAGGAAATGAACTATGAAAATATATTAGCTTCGAAGAAGGGACCCATCACCCACAGCCCACTGATCCCTACCCCCAAAGAGGTCCATCCCACCCATATGACTGATATTTGAGTCTGGGGTTGAGGAGAACCTAGGAAGAACGGGGCTTTGGCTTCCTGAGTCATAGTAAACATCTATTGGCTAAGAGCATCAGGTACAGACAACGAGTTTCGGGGGGGCGAAGGCCCCTTCTTCAAACGATAAAAAAAAGGAAATGAACTATGAAAATATATTCGCCTTGAAGAAGGGACCTTTCCCCCCCAAAACACGTTATATGATGATCTTCGGCAATAACTGTTTTATCCGAATCGCCGGGCTAAACGGCCATTTTTCAAGGTTCCCAAGACCAGTTTGAGGAGCGATTCATCCTCCTTGACCGCCACGGACCATAACCAGGCCTCTATACTCTGTCGATTGGCCTCCTTAAAGGAGCATCACCTACTTGTATATTATAAAATGTATCAGTCCAGGGTTTTCACCCATCCCCTCCCCCCGGATTACTGGGGCAGAATAGCAGAGAGTTGGATTTCGTTGTTCCCCAGTAGGACGTTCCTTTTCACTCCTGTCCCTCTGTTGACCACCTTCACCTTCAGCCTGAGATGCTCCAGTTCCCCTTTCTCGATGCCTTCGAAGTAAAAGTCCTCGTTAAAAATGGGGTTCCTGCTCCGGCGGATGACGGTGCTCCTCTGCTTCTGTAGCTTCCCCGGCATGAGGCACATCACGACGCAGCAGCTGATGGCCTTGGGGTCTTGGTATGAGAGGTAGAGGTCCTCGACGTTGACTAGCTTCACCCTTAGACGCCCCAGCTCCTTCATATACTCCACGGACAAGCGGACAAGACCGCCCTTGCTTAGCGGGACCTCAGTCTCTTTGGTCAAGTGGTCCTGGCAACAGATAAAGTCAAAGTGGAAGATGGGTGGTGGGACCAGGTGGACCATAGAGGCTCGAGGGTTCTCATGGTCCTTCTTGGTGGGTAGGTTTGGACTGGTGTCCGTTGAGCTGGTTTCCTCAGTGGACAGGGAGCTGGCCCGCGTCAAAGACTTTATGGTCAAAGTGCGAGAAAAGGCTGGGGGTTTGCTGGAGGTTTGACCTACCGGACGCCTGTCGAAAGACCGGTTCAAAAGGGGGGAGCTAAACGGGGAAGACTCTGTAGAAGACGTGGTGTCACTGTCCGGGGTCGTAAAATGAAGGTCATGGGAAGAGGCCTTCCAGTTCAAAAAACAGTCTGGATCTGATGGAGAGCCCATCTTCAGCTCACAAGGTCCATGCGCAGGACACATCTGGTGGAAGAGAGACTCTCTCCGTCGGGTATGCGGGCTCTCCGACAGGTATGGACCCCCCATAATGGAGGCCGCCATGCTGGAACCGTGCTTCTGCTTTGGACTACCGCATTCCTGCTCTACATCTTCCACCTGAATGATGTGACGGCTGGCTGACCTCAGCAGAGCCCTTGAGGTGGACTTGGATCCCGCTTCTGAAACTTTCTTCTGGAACCACTTCCCAACGTTCCCACCTCTGTCCGGTAATGGGGACAGCTTTGGGGGGATGAAGAAAGAAGGGATCTGATCCGGTGTGAGAATATTTGGACAGGACGGCAGCAGTTTCTTCTTGGAGCAGAACATGATGATCTGAGGGTCTAGAAGAAGATCTGAGAAGGAGGAAAAAAGAAAAATTAGTGTTTTGCGCCCTCTAGTGGCCACATAACGTACCCATCAAAGATTGTTTGGAAAATATAACAAAACAAGCTTGGAGTTTTCTACTCAAAGTGAAGGAGGAAGCATTTCCTCAGTCTCCCCTCCCCCAGCGATCAGACTGTACATCGCAACTTTGTAGACCCACGAGTGTACTCCTTACCCATCAATAAAGTGAAGTTCTCTCAGTCCTCGGTGACTATTTTTGGTCCTCCCTGTGACTCCTCCGCTTTTATCTCTCTAATTAAATCTTTAATAGCTCCCATCAGCTTCGGCGCCCCCCTCCCCCCCTGTGGTAATGATCAGAGGAAATAGCGTCCATTCAATCCCTTCCATTCACGGGGTAATCACCTCGCCGATTCAACAAGGCGGGGGCGAATAATTGCCGATCGTTTTTTGTGTTCATTGATTCGCATGAACTATTTTCCTCTTTGATCCTCGGGCCAAAACCCGGACGTCAGCGTCGTACGGACCGGGAGGGGGTCCTCCAACAATTACTGAGCACAAATTACAATTTTGGGAAATTACGGAGAGATATTTCGGCATCAGAAAAAGGTATAAAAAATTCTAAATTTGACTTTGAAATCAGTAAAAAGTTCTCACTGGAAGAATCCACGTGATACATGGCGTGCTGATTGCTGAGGGCACCAGGTCTACATTGGATCAGATCTATGGTCTACATTGGATCAACCATTCATAATGGAGAAGGGTCATTTCCGACGCGTTTCACCGAAAGACTTTGCTTCTTCAGGGGATCGGAAACTGGAGAATGATCCTGAACATCACATGGTCTACACGAGCCATGACATTTGATGAATCATTCATAATGATGAAGGCATATTTCCAACATGCTTCTCAGGTAGACTTTGCTTCATCAGGGGAAGGGAAAGGACCACAATCCTACACGAGCCATGACATTGGATGACCCATTCATAATGGAGAAGGGTAATTTCCGACGCGTTTCACTGAAAGGCTTTGCTTCATCAGGGGATCGGAAACTGGAGAATTATCCTGAACATCACATGGTCTACACGAGCCATGACATTTGATGAATCATTCATAATGATGAAGGCATATTTCCAACATGCTTCTCAGGTAGACTTTGCTTCATCAGGGGAAGGGAAAGGACCACAATCCTACACGAGCCATGACATTGGATGACCCATTCATAATGGAGAAGGGTAATTTCCGACGCGTTTCACTGAAAGGCTTTGCTTCATCAGGGGATCGGAAACTGGAGAATTATCCTGAACATCACATGGTCTACCCAAGCCATGACATTTGATAAATCATTCATAATGGTGAAGGTTCATACCCAACGCATTTCACAGACAGACTTTGCTTCATCAGGGGATCGGAAAACAGGATGATCCTGAACATCACATGGTCTACACGAGCCATGACATTTGATGAACCCTTCATAATGGTGAAGGGTCATAACCAATGTGTTTCAACAACAGACTTTGCTTCATCAGGGGATCAGAAAACAAAGAATGATCCTGAACATCACATGGTCTACGTGAGCCATGACTTTGATGAATCATTCATAATGATGAAGGCATATTTAAAACATGTTTCTCAAGTAGACCTTGCTTCATCAGGGGATCAGGAAGGGAGCACAATCATGAACAATCATGAATCTCATACTTTCTACATGAGCGATGACATTGGATCAACCATTCATAATGATGAAGGTTCATATCCAACGCATTTCACCGACAGACTTTGCTTCATCAGGGGACCGGAAAACAGAGAACGATCCTGAACATCACATGGTCTACACGAGCGATAACATTGGGTTCACCATTCATAATGGTGAAGGTTCATACCCAATGCATTTCACCGACAGACTTTTACTTCATCAGGGGATCGGAAAACAGAGAATGATCCTGAACATCACATGGTCTACACTAGCCATGACATTTGATGAACCTTTCGTTATGATGAAGGCATATTTCCAACATGTTTCTCAAGTAGACTTTGCTTCATCAGGGATTCAGTAAAGAAGCACAATCATGAACCTCATATGGTCTACATGAGCCATGACATTGGATCAGCCATTCATAATGGTGAAAGTTCACCCTCAACACATTTCACTGATAGACTTTGCTTCATCAGGGGCTGCTGGGGAAAGGTGCATTATCATGAACATCACATGGTCTGCACAAGCTATGACATTGGATCAACCATTTATAATGGTGAAGGTTCATTTCCAACTCGTTTCTCAGATAGACTTTGCTTCATCAGGGGATGGGGAAAGGTGCATTGTCATGAACATCACATGGTTTACGCGATCCATGACAATGGATGAACCATTCATAATGGCAAAGGCTTGTTTCCAACGTGTTTCTCAGACAAACTTTGCTTCCTCAGGGGATTGGAAAATGGAGAATGATCATGAACATCACATGGTCTACACAAGCCATGACATTAACCATTGATAATAATTAAGGTTTATTTCCAACATGTTTCTCAGGTAGACTTTGCTTCATCAGGGGATGGGGATAGGACCACAATCATGAACATCACATGGTCTACAAGAGACATGATATTGGATCAACCATTCGTAATGGCGAGGGGTCATTCCCAATGCGTTTCTCAGGCAGACTTTGTGTCATCGGGGGATGGGGAAAGAAGCACAACCATGAACATCACATGGTCTACATGAGCCCTGACACTGGATGAACTATTTCTCCGATAGACTTTGCTTCATCAGGGGACTGGAAAGTGAGAATGATCATGAACATCACATGGTCTACACGAGCAATGACATTGGATGAACCGTTCATAATGGTGAAGGATCATTCCCAACATGTTTCACCGATAGACTTTGCTTCATTAGGGGAAGGGAAAGGACCACAATCATGAACATCACATGGTCTACCCAAGCAATGACATTGGATTAACCATTCCCAACGCATTTCTCCTGTAGACTTTGCTTCATCAGGGGATCAGGAAATGAGAATGATTATGAACATTGTATGGTCTACACGAGCCATGACATCGGATGAACCGTTCTAATGGTGAGGGCTCATTCCGAACATGTTTTGGAAGTAAACTTTGCTTCATCAGGGGACGGGCAAAGGTGAATGATCATGAATGTCACATGGTCTACAAGAGCCATGACATTAGATTAATCATTCATAATGGTGAAGGTTCATTCTCAATGTGTCGTGTATAGGGCGGCCCATTCATTTCAAGAAAAGAAGTCCCTCAGGCTTGGTTTACATTTGTGCTGTGTGGCAGAGCTGTGTAAATCTCAGGACTGGATGGATGAAAATACACCTTTTTGGCCCATCTTGGTATTTCCTCTGCACATTCAGCTCTGTGCTAGAAGTCCAGCTTTTTGAAGACACAGTAACAGGGTTTCGGAGTCCTGAGCTGTGCCGGAATCAGTTTCGGGGCGCGGTGGAGCCTGGCGGCACGTTCTCTGTGCCAGAAAATTCCACACAAGACTGGCACTGGGGTATGCGTTGGCGGGCCGAACAGTCGTCCAATGAAAAGACTAAACAAGTGACAACACGAGAGGGTGACACGCCAGAAATGTTCTAAAATACGACTCATCGCTCGCTCCCAACCAAATATCGTGGAGATCCGAAGGATCAGATTTTGGTTAGAAGTGGAACTCTGGACAACATTTCTTTTTTGTTTCAGGGTGGTGGTGTGAATGGTTAAGTCTTGTGTCCCCGAGTTCCCATTGGGGAGATTTCCCCCACTTCCTGTCCCATTGACCACACAGGAGGTGAAGAGACATTGGCCAGATGGGGACGCAGACGACCCTTCCTTGCTTTATCTCAAGCAAAATGAAAGTTTTTGCTCCAGTTAAACTTCAATGGGACTCTATATCGGCTTTGTAAATATCTTGAGGCCCATAATCACATATTTTGGGCCGGTGAAAAGGTGCTGTGAAGGCCGAACCATTCCTTTATGGCTTCATAATTCCACCAGTCCTTGTCCTAGTGAAATAGGAGGACAAAGCACATCAGTTCCTTCAGGAGTAGAGTTTGGTGGTAAGTGCTCTTGATGATGAGCAAGATATATGAGTTCAAAGCTTTCCTTTACCACTTTATAGTTCCACCAGTCCTGGTCCTAGAGAAGTAGGAGGACAAGCAGCTCCACTCTGTCTGGATTGATAGTTCAGAGGTAAGTCCTCTCCACAGTGAGCTGGTGGTAGGAATTCAAGCCTTACCTTTACCACTTTATAGTTCCACCAGTCCTTGTCCTCGAGATGAGCACCTCATTAAACTTTTAGAGGAGGAGAAGTCTGGGAGGTAAGTGCTCTGGATGCTAAGTAGTGACGCGAGTCTGAATTATTTCTTTACTGCTTTATTATTCCATAATTCCACCAGTCCTTGTCCAGGAGAAGGAGCACACCACACACACCATGTGAGAAGGCAATGGCTAGGAGGTAGGAGCTCCAGATACCTCAGAAGCTGCTGTGAGTTCAAACCATTCCTTTAACACTTTATAAGTCCACCCACTCTTGTCTAGGAGAAGGAGCACACCATGTGAGAAGGTGATGGCTAGGAGGTAGGACCTCCAGGTACCAAGAAGGTGCTGTGAGTTCAAACCTTTCCTTTATGAGTCCAACCAATCTTGTCCAGGAGAAAGAGGACACCACACACACCATGTGAGGTGATGGCTGGGAGGTAGGAGCTCCAGGTATCAAGAAGGTTCTGTGATTTCAAACCATTCCTTTAAGAGCCCCCCCACTCTTGTCCTGGAGACATAGGAGGACAAGCACAGTATACTATGTAAGGAGCAGTTCGCTGGTGTTACATAGTTAGTCTGGCTAAAAAAAAAGACAAACGTCCATCTAGTTTGGTGTGATGGAACTATTCCTTTACTAAGTCCACCGGTCCCAGGCCTACAGAAATAGGCGGATGAGCACAGGGCACTCCATAAAGAGCAGTTGGCACAGTGGTAGGTTCTCAGACTGGTGTGATGGAACCATGCGTTCAAGCCATTACTTTATAATTCCACAAGTTCTGGTCCTAGAGAAATAGGAGGACAAGCAGGTCAACTCTGTCTGGACCAGATAGTCTGGAGGTAAGTTCTCTAGACAGTAAGTGGGTGATAGGAGTTCTAGTCATTCCTTTATAAATTCACAAGTTCTGGTCCTAGAGAAATAGGAGGACAAGAACAACAACTCTGTCCAGAGCAGATAGTCTGGAGGTAAGTGCTCTAGTCAGTGATAGAAGTTCAAGCCATTCCTTTATATTTCACAAGTTCTGGTCCTAGAAAAATAGGAGGACAAGCATGTCATCTCAGCCTGGAGCAGATAGTTAGGAGGTAAGTGCTCTAGACAGTGATTGGGTGTTAGACGTTCACACCATTCCTTTACCACTTTATAATTCCACAAGTCCTGGTCTTAGAGAAATAGGAGGACAAGCATGACAGCTCCACCTGGAGCGGATAGTTTGGAGGCAAGTTCTCTGATCATTGAGTGGGTGTTGGGCATTCAAAACTTTCCTTTACTACTTTATAATTCCACAAGTTCTGGTCTTAGAGAAATAGGAGGACAAGCATGACAGCTCCACCTGGAGCAGATAGTTTGGAGGTAAGTGCTCTAGACAGTAAGAGGGTGATAGGAGTTCAAACCATTCCTTTACCGCTTTTAATATCAAAAGTCCTGGTCTTAGAGAAATAGGAGGACAAGCATGACAGCTCTGCCTAGAGCAGATAGTTTGGAGGTAAGTGCTCTAGATGGTAATAAGATGATAGGAATTCAAATCATTCCTTTAAACACTTCATGAGTCCACCCACTCTTGTCCTGGAGAAGTAGGAGGCCGAGCACAGTGTACTATGTAAGGAGCCCTTCACTGGTGTTACATAGTTAGTCTGACTGAAAATAAGAGAAAAGTCCATCTAGTTTGGTGTGATGGAACCATTCCTTTACTAAGTCCACCAGTCCCAGGCCTACAGAAATAGGCGGAGGAGCTCAGCACAATCCATGAAGAGTGGCTGGTACAGCGGTAGGTTCTCCACCTAGTGTGATGGTGCCATGTGTTCAAACCAATGCTTTACCGCTTTATAATTCCACAAGTCCTGGCCCTAGAAAAATACCAGGACAAGCATGGCATTCCGTCTGGAGCAGATAGTTTGGAGGTAAGTTCTCTGGACAGTAAGTGGGTGACAGGAGTTCAAACCAATCCTTTACCACTTTATAATTCCACAAGTCCTGGTCCTAGAGAAATAGGAGAGCAAGCACATCAACTCAGCCAAGAGCAGATAGTTTGGAGGTAAGTACTCTACACAGTGAGTGGGTGATAGGAGTTCAAGCCCTTCCTTTATAATTTCACAAGTCCTGGTCTTAGAGAAATAGGAGGAAAAGCAGGTTACTTCTATCTGGAGCAGATAGTCTGGAGGTAAGTACTCTACACAGTGAGTGGGTGATAGGAGTTCAAGCCCTTCCTTTATAATTTCACAAGTCCTGGTCTTAGAGAAATAGGAGGAAAAGCAGGTTACTTCTATCTGGAGCAGATAGTCTGGAGGTAAGTACTCTACACAGTGAGTGGGTGATAGGAGTTCAAGCCCTTCCTTTATAATTTCACAAGTCCTGGTCTTAGAGAAATAGGAGGAAAAGCAGGTTACTTCTATCTTGAGCAGATAGTCTAGAGGTAAGTGCTCTGGACAGTACGAGAGTGATAGGAGTTCTAACTGTTCCTTTACCACTTTAAAACCCCACTAGTCCTGGTCCTAGATAAATACCAGAACAAGCATGGTAACTCTACCTGGAGCAGATAGTTTGGAGGTAAGTTCTCTGGACAGTAAGTATGAGAGTGATAGGATTTTGAACCATTCCTTTATCACTTTATAAATCCACCAGTTCATGTCCTGGAGAAATAGGAGGACAATCGCTCTATAATACGTAAGGAACAGTCGGTGGGGTGGTAAGTGCTCTGGTTGGTGTGATGGCACCGTGGATTCACACCAATTTTATAAGTCCACCAGTCCTTGTTGTGTTACAATATCAGACCAAAGACGGGCACAGGACAACCCTGGATTAGTGGGCTAGGTGGTAAGTGCTCTGGCTGGTGTGAAGGCACCATGAGTATGAAATCCTTTCATTTCCACTTTATAATTCCACCAGTCCCAGTTCTGGAGAAACAGGACAATCTAACCATACTACATTAGGAGCAGTTGGTGGGGGTGGTAAGTACTCTGGCTGCTGTGATGGCCTGATGAGTTTGAACCCTTTCTTTAGAACTTTATAATTCCACCATTCCCAGTCGTGGAGAAATAGGAGATGGATCCTCAGAGCCCCCCTCAGGAGCAGATAGTTTGGAGGTAAGTGCTCTGGACAGTGAAATGATCACAAGAGTTCAAACCATTCCTTTGTCACTTTTTCCATCAGTCCTTGTCCTCAAGATGAGACCATTACACTTTGAGGAGAAGTCTAGGAGGTAAGTAGTGACGTAAGTTTGAATCGTTCCTTTACTGCTTCATAATTCCACCAGTCCTTGTCCAGGAGAAGGAGCACCCCACACCGTGTGAGAAGGAGATGGCTGGGAGGTAAGTGCTCCAGATGCTCAGAAGATATCATTTCTGAATTATTTTGTTCTTCATGAAGATTGGAGCCGAATTACCGAGAAGAAGGAGGTTCCTCACCTGAGACCTCATTACCTGAACGTGATTTAGTTTTTTTTTAATGGCAGGGGCCCACATCTGAGGTGGCTCAGCAGGTTAATGGAGACAACTGGTGGTTTATAGCCCTGGGTTCAAACCCTCTTACTGATGTTTTCACACCGAGCATTGGAGAGATTCAAAATTCAGAATGGCCAGTTGTCACCTGAGCCAAGCACATGGCTGAGAGGTAAGTACTTGAGATGGTGAGCAGGAGCTGTGAGTTCAAATCATTCTTTTACCATTTTATAAATCCACCAGCAACTGCCTTGGAGAAGTAGGACAACCACACCACACCCTGCGAGAAGCAGATGGGAGGTAAGTTATGTAGATACCGACAGTGAGCTTGAACCATTCCTTTACAGCTTTATACTTCCACCAGAGAAAAAAATGTTGAAGGCACCTTACTGTGAGAGATGGATATGACTAGGAGGTAAGTACTTGGGTTGGTAAGTAGTTGCTTTGAAGGCCAAACCATTCTTTAACTGCTTCATAATTCCACCAGTCCTTGTCCTAAAGAAATAGGAGGAGGAGCAGCACTCAATGCTACGTAAAGAGGGGGTGGCTTGGAGGTAAGTGCTCCAGCTTCTAACATGGTACTGTGAGTTCAAACCATTTCTTTACCTCTTCATAATTCCACCAGTTCTTGTCCTGGTGCAACAGGAGAACAAGCACCTTTGGGAGCAGATAGTTTGGAGGTAAGTTCTCCAGGCAGCAAGAAGATGATAAGAGGTCAAACCCTTCCTTTACCTCCAGCTCTTGTTGTGAAGAAATAGGACGAGCTACGTAATGGAGTGGTTGGTTAGGTGGTAAGTGACCTGCCTGGTGTGGTGGCCGTGTGAATTCAAACCATTTCTTTACCGCTTAATAATGCCACCAGCCTCAATCCTGCAGAAATAGGAGGACAAGCACATCAAGCTGCCTCAGGAGCAGCTAGCTTGGTGGTAAGTGGTCTGGATGGTGAGGAGGTGGTGTGGGTTTGAACCCTTCCTTTAACATCTTGATAATTCCACCAATCCTTGCCTTGGAGAATTAGGAGGACGGACATACCATGCAATGTAAAGAGATGGCTTGGAGGTAAGTGCTCTGGATGGTGAGGAGATGGTGTGGGTTTGAACCCTTCCTTTAACCTCTTAATAATTCCACCAATCCTTGCCTTGGATAAATAGGAGACACCATGCAATGTAAAGAGATGGCTTGGAGGTAAGTACTCTGGCTGGTGAGCAGGCATCTTGGGTTCAAACCATTCCTTTACCTCTTTATGATTCCACCAGTCATTGTTCTGGACAAATAGGAGGACGAACACATTGTTAGATGTGAGGAGGAGATGGCTCAGAGGACTCATAGCCCACAATGAAGGCTGATGGCACAGTGGGGCTGAGAGTTCAAAACCCTGAGCAGACTCCTGGTGATGCTGGTCAAGTCACCCCACATTCAGGTCCAGTGCTGGATGTTGGCCTCATGTAAGTGAGCAGGTCTCAAACCTGTGACAAGTCAGGACACCTCCATTGTGCAAGGTGGCCCCAGTCAAGGCACCACCAGTGTCCTAGGCACAAGGTGTGACCAGTGTGAAAGGTGACCCCAGGCACGTCAATGGGGCTGTGCCTAGCATCACATAAGATGTTGACCTCAAGAAGACATATGTCAGCAAAGGCTGACAGCTGGTCTTGATTGGCTCCTTTAATTTTTTAAGTCATATCTCAAAGAACTTCCACCATTTTACCCCTTAGGTGATGGAGTCTGGAGTCCCACCTCTTAGCTCACATGTGACACACCACAGTGCCTGACCACATTCTGGTGCACCTGTGAGACACCAGCATCTCCAACACTGGGATTCCTTCATCTCACATGCTGGAGGCACCTGCTGCTACTGACAGGTGAGACAAACCATTCAGGGTTCTCCAGGAGATGTCAGCTCTGGGATTTGATCCTACAGCTCCAGGGTCTGAAGCTGGAGGACGTACCACTGAGCCATCTCCTCCTCCCACACTCCAATGTGCTCGTCCATCATACTTCAGGACAAGAACGAAATCTAGAACCCTCTAACACTCTCAACCTCCCGCTTCAGGATTCATTTCATTCTTAGATTACATAACAGGAGCCAACGGAGTCCTGGCATTGGCCTCAACCGACAGAGCTGAAGGCGATCTCGATGAGGTAGACCTGTGGCCTCCTAAGCACATTGGGGACTCTTGTATGATATGAAGACACATAACAGACAGAAAGGGCCCACTAACAAGTTCCCTCAAGAAGGAGGAAAGAGTTGCAGAACACCCCCAAGCAGAGCCCAAGACCCTTTGCAGTGCTTCTAGTCCACATCAAGAGATCCCTCCAATGGCGACAGTGGAAAGGTAAGAATCCATGCTGGAGAGAACAGGCTGATCCTCCAAACGAAGGGCAGTACACACACTACTAAAAAGGTTAAAAAAGACCCCTTGAAGTTCTGAGACAACCTCACCACCAATGCCTCAAGGACAGTCTTTTCAGAGATAGACTGCTGGCATTCTGAATCAGAGATGGTCACATCGATCAGTGGCCTGGTCTGTGCAAAGGCCTCAGGGAGGTCAGAGATGGTCACATCGATCAGTGGCCTGGTCTGTGCAAAGGCCTCAGGAAGGTCAGAGATGGTCACATCAATCAGTGGCATGGTCTGTGCAAAGGCCTCAGGAAGGTCAGAGATGGTCACATCGATCAGTGACCTGGTCTGTGGAAAGGCCTCAGGAAGGTCAGAGATGGTCAAATCAATCAGTGGCCTGGTCTGTGGAAAGGCCTCAGGGAGGTCAGAGATGGTCACATCGATCAGTGGCCTAGTCTGTGCAAAGGCCTCAGGGAGGTCAGAGATGGTCACATCGATCAGTGGCCTGGTCTGTGGAAAGGCCTCAGGGAGGTCAGAGATGGTCACATCGATCAGTGGCCTAGTCTGTGCAAAGGCCTCAGGGAGGTCAGAGATGGTCACATCAGTCAGTGGCCTGGTCTGTGCAAAGGCCTCAGGGAGGTCAGAGATGGTCACATCGATCAGTGGCCTGGTCTGTGCAAAGGCCTCAGGGAGGTCAGAGATGGTCACATCGATCAGTGGCCTGGTCTGTGGAAAGGCCTCAGGGAGGTCAGAGATGGTCACATCGATCAGTGGCCTGGTCTGTGGAAAGGCCTCCGGGAGGTCAGAGATGGTCACATCGATCAGTGGTCTGTTCTGTGGAAAGGTCACAGGGAGGTCAGAGATGGCCTCCAGCCCCTGCAGGCAGTGCCCTAAAAGCCAAATAGAGTGGCCATAGAGGTTCCCGACAACAAGGCAAGGGATTTGGCCTCAACTGAAAGAGCTAAAGGGGGTCTCGAAGATGGGGTCTCCAAACTGTGGCCCTTTACCTGGCCCTTGGGGCACTATTCCATCCACTGACACCAACAATTAAGCATGTGTCCTCCTACTGACACCAACAATTGGGCATATATCCTCCTACTGCCACCAAGGAAGGGGCACAATTCCTCCCAATGACACCTACGATGGGGCACAAATCCTTCCACTGACACCCAACAACTGGGCATATGTCCTCCTATTGACACCAATGAAGGGGCAAAATACCTCCTAATGACTCCAGCGATGGGGCAGTATACCTACCACTGAAACCAATGATGGGACATTATTTATTCCCATTGACGCCAGGACAATGTCTACTGACACTGGCCTCCGTCCCAATGACACCAGCAACGGGGCACAATTCATCACACTGACACGAGCCATGGGGCACTATTCCTCCCACTGACACCAATGATGGGGCACAATTCATCCCACTGACTCGAGCCATGGGGCACTATTCCTCCCACTGACACCAACAACGAGGCACTATAACTCCCACTGACACCCAACAACAAGGCACTAATCTTCCCACTGACACCCAATAATCGGGCATACGTCCTCCCATTGACGCCAATGAAGGGACAAAATACCTCCTAATGACACAAACGATGGAGCAATATTCCTACCACTGACACCAACGATGGAATATTCCCACTCACACCAGGACAATGTCTACTCCCACTGGTCTCTGTCCCAATGACACCAACAATAGGGCACAATTACTACCACTGATACCAATGACTAGGCACTATTCCTCCCGCTGACACCCAACAATCGGGCATATGACCTCCCACTGACACCAACAATTTGGCATATGACCTCCCATTGACACCAATGAAGGGGTAAAATACATCCTAATGGCACCAATGATGGGATATTCCCACTGACACCAGGACAATGTCTACTCCCACTGGCCTCTGTCCCAATGACACCAGCAATAGGGCACAATTCATCCCACTGACACCAACGATGAAGCACTACTCCTGCCATTGACACCAGCAATGGAGCCCTATTCCTCCCACTGACACCAACAACGAGGTACTATTCCTTCCACTGACACCCAACAATTTGGCATATATCCTCCCATTGACGCCAATGAAGGGGCAAAATACCTCCTAATGACACCAACGATGGAGCAGTATTCCTGCCACTGACACCAACGATGGGATATTCCCACTCACACCAGGACAATGTCTACTCCCACTGGCCTCTGTCCCAATTACACCAGCAATGGGGCACAATTTATCCCACTGACACCAACAATTTGGCATACGTCCTCCCATTGACACCAATGAAGGGGCAAAATACATCCTAATGACACCAACGATGGGAGGTCTCCCCATTGTGGGAGGGGCAGAGACACAAACTACTGCAGGAAATCTCCCCATTGTGGGAGGGGCAGAGACACAAACTACTGCAGGAAATCTCCCCATTGTGGGAGGGGCAGAGACACAAACTACTGCAGGAAATCTCCCCATTGTGGGAGGGGCAAAGACACAAACTACTGGGAGGAAATCTCCCCATTGTGGGAGGGGCAGAGACACAAACTACTGGAGGAAATCTCCCCTTTGTGGGAGGGGCAGAGACACAAACTACTGGGGGGAAATCTCCCCATTGTGGGAGGGGCAGAGACACCAACTACTGGGAGGAAATCTCCCCATTGTGGGAGGGGCAGAGACACAAACTACTGCAGGAAATCTCCCATTGTGGGAGGGGCAGAGACACCAACTACTGCAGGAAATCTCCCCATTGTGGGAGGGGCAGAGACACCAACTACTGCAGGAAATCTCCCCATTGTGGGAGGGGCAGAGACACCAACTACTGGGGGGGAATCAATGAAACCTTTCATTCTGCAGCCTGATCAGTGACCCCGCTGTGATTGGAGGGCGTCATATACAGAGATATACGGAGAGGATCCCTGGATGGGGGGATGGTAATGGCTGAGCTAACGAGGTCCCGATATAATGAACGTCTAATGTCCCCTTCTACTGCGCTTTACCGCGGTTACCATAGCAACGCGTCCCCTTTGATCTTCGCCATAATAAGTAAGACCCCCCCGTGACTCAACCGCCATTGGCTGCAAGATACAACTTGTAATGATAACAGAATAATGATTGGAGGAACATTACCCCAACAACACGAGGGAACCCCACAATACACACCATTCTAGTCTGATACTGCGCTACTGCATAGGTCAGAGCTATATACAGGTCTAATAATAATATGTGTGACTGCGGGGGAGGGGACATTAGAGTGTCAGCTCCTCTGTACAGAGACTGATGTGACTGTGGGGGAGGGGACATTAGAGTGTAAGCTCCTCTGGTACAGAGACTGATGGGACTGTGGGGGAGGGGACATTAGAGTGTAAGCTCCTCTGGTACAGAGACTGATGGGACTGTGGGGGAGGGGGCATTAGAGTGTAAGCTCCTCTGTACAGAGACTGATGTGACTGTGGGGGAGGGGACATTAGAGTGTAAGCTCCTCTGGTACAGAGACTGATGTGACTGTGGGGGAGGGGACATTAGAGCGTAAGCTCCTCTGGTGCAGAGACTGATGGGACTGTGGGGGAGGGGACATTAGAGCGTAAGCTCCTCTGGTGCAGAGACTGATGGGACTGTGGGGGAGGGGACATTAGAGTGTAAGCTCCTCTGGTACAGAGACTGATGGGACTGCGGGGGAGGGGACATTAGAGCGTAAGCTCCTCCGGTACAGAGGCTGATGTGACTGTGGGGGAGGGGACATTAGAGTGTAAGCTCCTCTGGTACAGAGACTGATGTGACTGCGGGGGAGGGGACATTAGAGCGTAAGCTCCTCCGGTACAGAGACTGATGTGACTGTGGGGGGGGGGGGGCATTAGAGCGTAAGCTCCTCTGGTGCAGAGACTGATGGGACTGTGGGGGAGGGGACATTAGAGCGTAAGCTCCTCTGGTGCAGAGACTGATGGGACTGTGGGGGAGGGGACATTAGAGCGTAAGCTCCTCTGGTGCAGAGACTGATGGGACTGTGGGGGAGGGGACATTAGAGCGTAAGCTCCTCTGGTGCAGAGACTGATGTGACTGGCTCAGTGATCTCTGTACAGCGCTGTGGTATATGTCAGAGCTCTATCCCTGTATGATAATAGTGTGTGAGTTATCAGAGTGTAGTACATAGCGGTGGAGTCTCACCTGCTCTGCAGACAGCGGAGTGATCTCTCTCTCTCTCTCTCTCTCTCTGGCTCTCCTGTAGTCCCGCCACCTTTTATAAAGCCACACTCCGCGACGTCACCCCGGGCTCTGCCCCGCCCCTCTCCTACCGCTGGCACAGCTGCGCCCAGCCTGCCCGAACGTTGGATTTCCCGCACCGTCCCACCACCCTCCTCTACCCGCAGGAAAAAATATCCCCCCCCACCATTGAAGTTTCCTCTTAACAAAAGATGGAGAGTTACAGGAAACATGAAATGATGATCCTTTGAAACAAACAATGTAACCATCTGATCAAATGTTCTCCAATCCCCGATACATTGTGTTACAAAGCAGACATATAATAGATTTTATATATATATACATATACACATACATACATACATACATATATACACATACATACATACATATATACACATACATACATATACACACATACATACATACATACATACATACATACATATACATACATATACATATACACACATATACATACATACATACACACATATACATACATACATACATATATACACATACATACATATACATACATATATACACATACATACATATACATACACATACATACATATACATACATACATACATACATATACATACATACATATACATACATACATATACATACATACATATACATACATACATACATACATATACATACATACATACACATACATACATATACATACATACATACATATACATACATACATATATATACATACATACATATAGATACACACACATACATATATACACACATACATATATACACACATACATACATACATACATACATACACATATAAATACATACATACATACATACATACCTATATACACATATACACACATACACACATACATACACACACACACAGCAGAGCTGAGACTGGGTGAAAGAAGCAGCAAAAGGAGCCAATCAGGTCATGTGTTGACGGGTTAGCATGCGGACAGCTGAAGAGAGCAGAGTGACAGAGAGTCGATTTCATCGCTGCGCTGCTTCTCCTTTCACTGTCCAGTCCCAGGTTGGGGGCTCGTCCGGGATGGCCTGGAGTTTACAGGAAGTGGGTTGAAAGGTGCCGGCCATCAGACTGAGGACATCTAGCGCCGGAAAAAAGGAAGTCCTGCGGGGAAATCTGTGGATCGCGGGGGGATATGGCAGCATTTTTATGAGCCGTTCATTTTTATTCTCATATTCGGTGGTTCTGTAAAGTCAATGCGAAACCCAAATCGGTAAAATCTCAAAGAAGTAATTTTCATTTTTTTTTCAAACATGCTACAAAACAAACCCCTGGTGATCCTGCCACGAAGGTCCTTGTTCAGGCACTTCCCGTCATAGGGTGACAACGTCTCCCAGTTGTTTTCCTGCGTTGTCACCCGGGCTTCTGTTGGCCGTTTCTGTGCACATTACACGTGAAGCACCCCCCCTGCGGCAGCTTAAGTTGGAAAGGTCGCTCGGCATGCGTTGCGTTACCCCGGTCCTGCGCGGCAGTCGTGTCCCCGGGCCCCTGGGTTGGCCTATCAGAGGACGATTAGGCTCTATATATAGTACAATGAGAGGTTCTGCGGATACAAAAGGTGTCTCCGTCTCTCCGGGTTACCGATCATTATACGTCTTCTGCCGCATACCAAAGAGCTCCCGATTGAGCCCCCGGCCAGGTGCGACCGCGACAAAGACGCCCACGCCGCGCCGGATAATAGACGCCCCCGGCCCTCAATGAGCATCAATGGTTCAAGAGCTTCCGGGGGCGGCTTTAGAAATGGAAACCTTCAAAGAGAAAGAAGCTGCAGTTTTCCCATCCAGCGCCCTGGTCCGTGCGCGGCCTGGGAACACCGGCTTGTGATGAGGAGACGAATTCCGGGACATGCCCACTAATGCCGGCCATAGACGGGTCGAAAATCGGCCGATTTTCGCACAGTTAGTGTGTTAATTGGTCGGCCGTTTTTTGGGCTTTTTGCACATTTTTTTTATCGGGCATGTTGGAAAATTCGTGGCCAATTTTGACGATCGGACGATTTTCCCGGCAATGATGATAAAAAATCTGCACATGAGCCGAGAGGAAGAAGAAGAAGAAGGAGAAGGAGAAGAAGAAAGAAGGAAGAGGAAGAAAGAAGGAGGAAGGAAGAAGGAAGAAGAAGAAGGAGGGAAGGAAGGAAGGAAATAGAGAGAGAGAAAAAGAAGAAAGAAAGAAAGAAAGAAAGAAAGAAAGAAAGAAAGAAAGAAAGAAAGAGAGAAAAAGAAGAAGCAGAAATAAAGGAAGACGAAGAAGAAGGAGAAGAAGAAGAAGAAGGAGAAGAAGAAGAGGAAGAAGAGGAAAGAAGAAGAAGAAGAAAGAAGAAAGAAGAAGAGGAAAAAAGAAAAAGAAGAAGAGGAAGAAAGAAAAAGAAGAAAGAAGAAGAAGAAGAAGAGGAAGAAAGAAGAAGAAGAAGAGAAAGAAAGAAGAAGAAGAAGAAGAAGAAAGAAGCAGAAGAGGAAGAAAGAAGAAGAAGAGGAAGAAAGAAGGAGGAAGGAAGAAGGTAGGAAGAAGGAAGAAGAAGAAGGAGGGAAGGAAGGAAGGAAATAGAGAGAGAGAAAAAGAAGAAAGAAAGAAAGAAAGAAAGAGAGAAGGAAAGAAAGAAAGAAAAAGAAGAAGCAGAAATAAAGGAAGACGAAGAAGAAGGAGAAGAAGAAGAAGAAGGAGAAGAAGAGGAAGAAGAGGAAAGAAGAAGAAGAAGAAAGAAGAAAGAAGAAGAGGAAGAAAGAAAAAGAAGAAGAGGAAGAAAGAAAAAGAAGAAAGAAGAAGAAGAAGAAGAGAAAGAAAGAAGAAGAAGAAGAAGAAGAAGAAGAAGAAGAAGAAGAAGACGAAGAAGAAGAAGAAAGAAGCAGAAGAGGAAGAAAGAAGAAGAAGAAGAGAAAGAAAGAAGAAGAGGAAGAAAGAAGAAGAAGAGGAAGAAAGAAGAAGAAAGAAGAAGAAGAAGAAGAAGAAGAAAGAAAGGAAGAAGAAGAAAGAAAGGAAGATGAAGAAGAAGAAGAAGAGGAAGAAAGAAGAAGAAGTAGAAAGAAAGGAAGAAGAAGAAGAGGAAGAAGAAAGAAGAAGAGGAAGAAAGAAGAAGAGGAAGAAGAAAGAAGAAGAAGAAAGAAGAAGAGGAGGAAGAAGAAGCAGAAGAGGAAGAAAGAAGAAAAAGAAAGAAAGGAAGACGAAGAAGGAGAAGAAGAGGAGGAAGAAGAAGCAGAAGAAGAAAGAAGAAGAAGAAAGAAGAGATAGAAGATGAAAGAGAAAAGGAGGAAGAAGAAGGAAGAAGAAGAATTCCAGTCTGCTATTATATTTTACATGAAAGTATCTGAATAAAACCATCTGTATCCGCAATGGATACAAATAGATACAAATTGATACAAATGGATACAAACGGATACAAATGGATACAAATGGATACAAATGGATGCAAATGGATACAAATGGATACATTGTTGCATCCGCAAGACTTTCATGTAGAATATAACATCGGCGCTCTCTGCAGGGACAGAAGTCATCAGATGGGGGCCGCAGACGGGACAAAAATTGGCCGATTTTTTTACCGTGGGTGGTAACGTCGGCCGATCGAACAACCGATTTTTCGGCCGGTTTTCGGCCCGTCTATGGCCGGCATAAGCGCTCCTCACCAACTAAACGCCTGATGAAAGAGACATGTGACAAGTTTCTCACAGCCGCCAATCGGATGCAACCTTGCCTTGGATGCTGGACTGTGATTGGTGGCAAAAAGAGAAGCCCCTTGCTGTGTGTGGGGAAGCAGCGGTCTCTCCGCATAGGTCTGCATGGAAATGGAACTTTGCAATCAGAGAGAATGAGCGTGACGGATTGGAGAGCTCTAGGGCTCTGGATCGGGGGGGGGGGACCTCGGCAGAGAGACCACTGCTTCCCCAAAGAGTGATGTTGACAGCTTCATTCACACTTGGGGGTCTAAAGTCACATGACACTTGATGGCCATAGACTTCAATGTACACCCTCCAAAGTCGCATAAAATTCGCACCTGGATGTCATACATGCGACTTGAGGGCCATAGACCTCAATGCAAACCCTCCAAAGTCGCATAAAATTCGCACCTGGATGTCATACATGCGACTTGAGGGCCATAGACTTCAATATAAAACCCTCCAAAGTCGCATGAAATTCGCACCTGGATGTTGTACATGTGACTTGAGGGCCATAGACTTCAATATAAAACCCTCCAAAGTCACATGAAATTCGCACCTGGATGTTGTACATGTGACTTGAGGGCCATAGACTTCAATGTACACCCTCCAAAATTGCATGAAATTCGCACCTGGATTTTGCACATGCGAATTGAGGGCCATAGACTTCAATGTAAAATCCTTCAAAGTCGCTTGAAATTCGCACCTGGATGTCGTACATGCGACTTGAGGGCCATAGACTTCAATGTAAAATCCTCCAAAGTCGCATGAAATTTGCACCTGGATGTCGCACATGCGACTTGAGGGCCATAGACTTCAATGCAAACCCTCCAAAGTCGCATGAAATTCGCACCTGGATGTCGCACATGCGACTTGAGGGCCATAGACTTCAATGCAAAATCCTCCAAAGTCGCATGAAATTCGCACCTGGGTGTCGCACATGCGGCTTGAGGGCCATAGACTTCAATGCAAACCCTCCAAAGTCGCATGAAATTCGGATAAAAAATCGTTTGGAATTCGAACCGTGTATGGCCTGCATTAGAGGAGGTCAGGTGAGGGGAGGAAAGTCCTCTGAAGGTGGAGGCCTCCTTTAAGGAAGCTGTACAGGTAACGGGGTCATGTGACTGTACAGGGAACAGGGTCATGTGACTGTACATCGGGTGCACCACCAGGGAGCCGCGCCAAACCAAACACGGCTGAGATCACGGCTGGGCCGCTGTCACTCTGAGGACCTTCCTGGTTCCTCCCCGCCGTCCTCCGAACACGAGGAAGACACACACACACGTGTCACCCTTCCTAGACAGACCAGGCCTGGGACACGCTACCGCAGAGACGATCTGTTCTCATGACGGAGGATGTCCTCCGAAGGACAGGCGAGGCTCAAGTCACAATTCTCACGTGACAAGATACAGAACATTCTCTCCAAAAAGTGACAGTTATTTACAGCAGGGGCCCGGGGGGGGGGGGGCATAAATACAGATCATGGGGTCCCATAGCAAAAAACAAAAAAAAAAATGACAGTTATTGTAAGCTGGGTCCAGGAGCAAAACTACTGATCTAAAAAAAAAAAAATAATTGACAGTTATCTTCATCTGGGTCCAGAGGTATAAATACAAATCATGGGGTCCAACAGCAAAAAAAGTGACAGTTGTTTTAAGCTGGGTCCAGGACCGTAACTGCAAATCATAAGATCCCATTGCAAAAAAAAAAGAAAGAAAAAGGCAGTTATCTTCATCTGGGTCCCACAGCAAAAAGTGACAGTTATCTTCATCTGGGTCCAGAGGTATAAATACAAATCGTGGGGTCCAACAGCAATAAAAGTGACAGTCATTTTAAGCTGGGTCCAGGAGCGTAACTACAAATCATAGGATCCCATTGCAAAAATAAAAAAAAAGGCAGTTATCTTCATCTGGGTTCAGAGGCATACATACAGAGCAGGAGGTCCCACAGCAAAAAGTGACAGTTATTTTTAGCTGGTTCCATGGGCATAAATACAGATTGTGGGATCCAACAGCAAAAAAAAGTGCCAGTTGTTTTAAGCTGAGTCCAGGAGCGTAACTACAGATTGTGGGATCCCATTGCAAAAAAAAAAGACAGTTATCTTCATGGGGTCCCATAGCAAGAAAAAAAAGACAGTTATTGTAAGCTGGGTCCAGGAACATAAGTATGGGTCTTAGGATCCCACTGCAAAAAGAAAAAGAAAAAAAAAAGGCAGTTATCTTCATCTGGGTTCAGAGGCATACATACAGAGTAGGTGGTCCCACAGCAAAAAGTGACAGTTATTTTTAGCTGGGTTCAGGGGCGTAAAGTCAGATCACAAGGTACCCTAGACAAAAAAAAAGGGACAGTTAGTTTCAGCTGGGTCCAGGGGCATAAATACAGATCATTGACTCCCATAGCAAAAAAAAAGACAGTTATTGTAAGCTGGGTCCAGGAACATAAGTATGGGTAGTGGGATTCAACTGCAAAAAAAAAAAAAAGGCAGTTATCTTCATCTGGGTCAAGAAACATAAATACAGAGTATGAGGGCCCACAGTAAAAGTGACAGTTATTGTTAGCTGTTTCTATATATACAGATCATGGGGTCCAATAGCAAAAAAGTGACAGTTATTTCCAGTTGGGTTCAGGGGCGTAAATTCAGATCACAAGGTACCCTAGGTAGAAAAAAGTGGCAGTTATTTTAAGCTGTGTCCAGTATAACTACCGGATCCCATAGCAAAAAAGAAAAAAAGAAGGATCATGGGGCCCCTGGGCAATAGGGGATCATGGGGCCCCCGTGTCCTTGCCCAAACTCAAAAAAGCCTATGAAAAAGGTACCAGGGGCATCTCATGGGGCCCCTTACTGACCCCAGGCCCTCGGGCAGTGCCCAAGTTTCCAAATGGTCAGTCCGCCCCTGGTCCAGAGTAATAAATACAGAGAATGAGGTCCCATAGCAAAAAGTGACAGTTATTTTCCGATGGGTCTGGGGGCAGAACTAGATTATTGGACCCCACAGTAAAAGCAAAACCAAAAAATATATATTATTAAGCTGGGTCCAGGAGCGGGGGAGGGGGGACACAGAGAAGGAATACCTCGGGGCCCCTGACTGCCTGTTCATGAGAACGATTCTATGTCATTTCTTCTACTTGTGTGTTTACAAACATTGCAGGGGAGTCTGAGCCCCGCCCACAGGAACCACCCACTTTAGTAAGCCCCGCCTCTTTATGTATGTTTACAAACATGGCCAGGGGTCTGAGCTTTGCCGAAAAGAACCACACCCATTGCCGTAAACCCCGCCTCTTCCAGTATGTTTACAAACATCACCGGGAGTTCGAGATCCGCCCACGGGAACCACACCCATTGCCATAAACCCCGCCTCTACAAGTACGTTTACAAACATCACCGGGAGTTCGAGATCCGCCCACGGGAACCACACTCATTCTCATAAACCCCGCCTCTTCATGTATGTTTACAAACATCACCGGGAGTCTGAGATCCACCAACAGGAACCACACCCATTGCCATAAACCCCGCCTCTTCATGTATGTTTACAAACATCACCGGGAGTTCGAGATCCGCCCACGGGAACCACACCCATTACCTTAAACCCCGCCTCTTCATGTATGTTTACAAACATCACCGGGAGTTTGAGATCCACCCACGGGAACCACACCCATTGCCATAAACCCCGCCTCTTCATGTATGTTTACAAACATCACCGGGAGTTTGAGATCCACCCACGGGAACCACATCCATTGCCGTAAACCACGCCTCTTCCAGTATGTTTACAAACATCGCCGGGAGTTCGAGATGCGCCCACGGGAACCACACCCATTGCCGTAAACCCCGCCTCTTCCAGTATGTTTACAAACATCACCGGGAGTTTGAGATCCGCCCACGGGAACCACACCCATTGCCATAAACCCCGCCTCTTCCAGTATGTTTACAAACATCACCGAGAGTTTGAGATCCGCCCACGGGAACCACACCCATTCTCATAAACCCCGCCTCTTCCAGTATGTTTACAAACATCACCGGGAGTTTGAGATCCGCCCATGGGAACCACACCCATTCTCATAAACCCCGCCGCTACAAGTATGTTTACAAACATCACCAGGAGTTCGAGATCCGCCCACGGGAACCACACCCATTGCCATAAACCCCGCCTCTTCATGTATGTTTACAAACATCAGCAGTCCAATCCCTGCCCACAGAAACCTTACCCATTCCCATAAGCCCCGCCTCTTCATGTATGTTTATAAACCACCAGACGTCCAAGCCCTGCCCACAAGGACTCCACCTGATGCCATAAGCCCCGCCTCTGTTTGTTTACAAATAGCACCTGTATGCGTACAAACATCACCACACATCTGAGTTCCACCCACAGGAACCACACCCATTGCCATAAGCTCCTCCTCTTCATGCATGTTTATAAACATCAAAGTCCAAGCCCTGCCCACAGGAACCACACCCATTGCCATAAGCCCCGCCTCTTCATGTATGTTTACAAATATCACCTGGAGTCCAGACCCTGCCCACAGGAACCACACCCATTGCCATTAGCCACGCCTCTTCATATATGTTTATCATCATCACCAGAAGTAGAAGCCCTGCCCATAAGAACTCCACCCATTGCCATAAGCCCCGCCTCTTCATGTATGTTTTTAAACATTACCTGAAGTCCAAGCCCTGCCCACAAGACCACCCATTGCAGTAAGCCCCGCCCCTTCAGAGCCCAGGAGAGTCATGGGGTTATAATGGAAATGTGCCGCAACCAGCCCCATGTTATGTACCGGCTGTGAAGGAGGAGAACGGCACAATGGAGACCCTCCAACTTCAAGCTGTGTGCCGAGTCAGCCACAGGACAGGGTAACAATGCAGGAGCACAATCAGGAGACAAGGACAGATCGTTGTCACCCTACGACAGGAAGTGGCTGAACAAGGACCTCCATGGCGGGATCTCCAGAGGGGTCATTATCATGGAGGCGACTTAAGATGCCATCTGCTGCTCTCCTCCTCCTCTGTAATACAGTTCAGGTCCCGGCCCATCGGGGGCCCATCGCTCTCTGCAGTCCCCACCTTGGGGGGGGGTTCCTGCACGGGGTCGTATACATGTGGAAACATGGACTGTTGGTGTGATTGGCGCAGGCAGAGGGCATTGTGGGTAAAGAAAGCGGAAGTATTTGCGGTTACAGTTGGCGCTGGCCCAGCTCCCCGTACTGTACCTGTCAGGCGTGTAATCCCCAATGTGCTTTGTGTTCCTCTGACTCCGACATGTGTGTACTGAGATCAGAACAACAGCCCGGGGCCACGTGTACGGGGGAGGGGTCCTCGGAACTTGGCTGACGCTACGGCGCGCCGTCACGCACTTCCCGGTTCCTCACATTGCTGAACACGAGGATCTGTGACTGCCGCCTCCGGAGAGCAACACAAACACTCCAATCCTTTACCAGGGTCAGCTCTGGATTCCATCACCCCCAACAAACGCCCCCTCCCCCCCATCCCCCACCCAACGCACCCTCCCCCCGTCCCAATCCCCCACCCAACTCCCCCCCATCCCCCACCCAACATCCCCCACCCAACTCCCCCCCATCCAACACCCCTGTCCCCATCCCCCACCCAACGCCCCCTCCCCTCGTCCCCCACCAAACACCCCCGTCAACATCCCCCACCCAACGCCCCCTCCACTGTGGCCCCGCACTCACTGTATGTCCTCATGCTGAAAGACGCTGGGTGTCCTTCAACTCGGAACACTGAGGACACCTGGTGGCAGAAAAGATGTACTGCAGAAAACAGCTCCAGACTTTACGTACCCATGGGAGAGATGATTTTATCCCACTTCCTGTCTTGGTGACCACACAGGAAAATCTCCTTGTAGTTACAGAAACAAAGCATTTAAAGGGTAACTCCACTTTCGTGGGGGGGGGGGGGGAGGAAAAAACATTTAACCGCTTACACTGCTACAGGGCAGCATGGGTATATATACATGATTTTGCACTTCCCTACCTGCGCTGCCATTGGCGGCCTCGACTGTCGATCACGGGGTCCCGGCCGGTGATCACCGGGTATCAATGACAGGGGAGAGACCTGTGTATAAACAACACAGATCTCTCTGCTTTGTATGGCTCTGCATAGCAGCATGCGTACAGTGAAAGACACACAGCACACAGGTAACCCTTTGATCGCCCCGCATGTTAACCCCTTCCTGACCAGTGCCATTAGTACGGTGTCAGTACTTTTTATTAGCACCGATCCCTGTATTGGTGTCACTGGAGGTCGCTGATCGGCGTCATTACTAGTAGAAAGAATATATATATATATAGTAATGACGGCGATCAGCGACTTATTTATATATATATATAAATAAATAAAAAATAAAAATATTTTTTTATTTTTAGATATATGTGTATATATCTATATATCTACATACACACACACATATATATATAAGTGTCCACCTCCAGACGCACCTGTACAGAGGTCACCTGACCAGTCACAGGAGCTTACACTCTTATGCCCCCTCCCCCACATTATTATTATTATACATTTATATAGCTCTGACATATACTACGGCGCTGTACAGAGATCACTGAGCCTCTGTACCAGAGGAGCTTACGCTCTAATGTCCCCTCCCCCACAGTCACATCAGTCTCTGTACCAGAGGAGCTTACGCTCTAATGTCCCCTCCCCCACAGTCACATCACTCTCTGTACCAGAGGAGCTTACGCTCTAATGTCCCCTCCCCCACAGTCACATCACTCTCTGTACCAGAGGAGCTTACGCTCTAATGTCCCCTCCCCCACAGTCACATCAGTCTCTGTACCAGAGGAGCTTACACTCTAATGTCCCCTCCCCCACAGTCACATCACTCTCTGTACCAGAGGAGCTTACGCTCTAATGTCCCCTCCCCCACAGTCACATCAGTCTCTGTACCAGAGGAGCTTACGCTCTAATGTCCCCTCCCCCACAGTCACATCAGTCTCTGTACCAGAGGAGCTTACACTCTAATGTCCCCTCCCCCACAGTCCCATCAGTCTCTGTACCAGAGGAGCTTACACTCTAATGTCCCCTCCCCCACAGTCCCATCAGTCTCTGTACCAGAGGAGCTTACACTCTAATGTCCCCTCCCCCACAGTCCCATCAGTCTCTGTACCAGAGGAGCTTACACTCTAATGTCCCCTCCCCCACAGTCCCATCAGTCTCTGTACCAGAGGAGCTTACACTCTAATGTCCCCTCCCCCACAGTCCCATCAGTCTGTGCACCAGAGGAGCTTACACTCTAATGTCCCTTCCCCCACAGTCCCATCAGTCTCTGTAGCAGAGGAGCTTACACTCTAAATAAGGATTTGATCCCCTTCACAAAACATGACTTAGTACTTGGTGGCCAATCCCTTGTTGGCCATCACAGAGGTCAGACGTTTCCTGGAGTTGGCCCCCAGGTTCGCACACATCTCAGGAGGGATTTTGGCCCACTCCTCTTGGCAGATCCTCTCCAGGTCATTAAGGTTTGGTGGCTGACGTTTGGCAACTCGAACTTTCAGCTCCTCCATAGATTTTCAATCAGATTAAGGTCTGGAGACTGGCTAGGCCACTCCAGGACCTTAATGTGCTTCTTCTTGAGCCGCTCCTTTGTTGCCTTGGCCGTGTGTTTTGGGTCATTGTCATGCTGGAACACCCATCCACCACCCATTTTAATGCCCTGGCTGAGGGAAGAAGGTTTTCACCCAAGATTTGAGGGTACATTGCCCCGTCCATCGTCCCATTGATGCGGTGCAGTTGTCCTGTCCCCCTTAGCAGAAAAACACCCCCAAAGCAGAATGTTTCCACCACCATGTTTCACAGTTGGGATGGTGTTCTTGGGGTCATAGGCAGCATTCCTCCTCCTCCAAACATGGTGAGTTGAGTTGATGCCAAAGAGCTGGATTTTGGTCTCCTCTGACCACAACACTTCCCACCAGTCCTCCTCTGCATCATTCAGATGTTCAGTGGCAGACTTCAGACGGTCTGGACATGGGCTTTCTTGGGCAGAGGGACCTTGTGGGCACTGCAGGATTTCAGTCCTTGTCGGCGTAGTGTGTTACCAATTGTTTTCTTGGTGACTGTGGTCCCAGCTGCCTGGAGATCATTGACAAGATCCTCACGTGTAGTTCTGGGATGATTCCTCACTGTTCTCATGATCATTGACACCCCACGAGGTGAGATCTTGCATGGCCCCTGGTACCATTCATTGGCTTTTTTTGGATGTGGTTTGAGTGTGGGTGAGGACACAGGGGCTCCATGATTCCCTATTGCCCGGGGGCCCCATGACTTGTCAGTCCGCCCCTGTAGAGGTCTCTCCCCAGTCACTGTTTCTCGGCGATCACTGGGTGCCGGTGGGGAATCTCCGTCCGGGACCCGGTGATTGACCTCTGTAGCGGCCAATGGCGGCACGGACAGGGCGGAGCGCGCCCCCTACCCAGAAATCTATACACGTGATTTTGCGCACCCGTGCCGCCCTGTTGCAATATCTCTGCTATGGGGAAGCGGTTAAAGAGAACCTGTCACCCCCCCCAGCATGGCACCTCCCGATAAATCCGGTATAAACAGCAAAGACACCGACAACAGCCGCAACCTTCAAAAGAAGAAAACTTTATTGACATTTCCAGGGGGAGTTTTGTTCGCGGCTAAAACGGTATGAAAGTATCGGGAGGTAAAAGAAGTCAAATCCTTGAAATATCCTGCGAAGAATAATAAATAACACGACTAAAAGGCACACAATGTAACGGAGAACACAGACATCGAACGTTCGAGCATACTGACGAGGTTCCTGCACAGCAGTGCTGGCTGACACCTGCGGGGGGCAGCGTGGCCCCCCATCGTGAGGTAGAGCAGATATTGAAGTCGGGATGTTCGGGGTTATTGGACCCGGGACAGGAACCAACGGCCGGTCTACAGTACAGAAGAGGAGCGGGTGACTACACTACAAAGGAGGTGGCCCCTAGGACACGACTCTCAGGGGTCCTACAATACAGGATCTGCCGCCCACTAGAGGCAGACAGGATACACTACAGTACAATGCGGAGCTGCCGACCAATAAAAGTGCAGGAC
>NW_028319196.1:1140000-1248940 GCF_062004578.1 Staurois parvus | reverse complement strand
AGGCTCTGTTGTGTTATGATTAGGCACGAGATCGTATGAAACGCATTAACAGGTCCTGGTGTTTTGTGTGTCCTATGGATCAATAAATACACACTATATTCATTTATCCTCCGGTGTGCGGCTGACCCTTCTTCCTATTCCTCCAGAGGTTGCAAGAGGTTCCTTCCTCTGTGGTTGATTGACCTTCCATCTGATGGTGTCTGCACAGTTCCAGATCCTACACCATTTGGGCAGAGCCAACAGCATGACGCCGATTATCTTTTAAGCCATTGGTCTCCATACGGAAGTCCAGGGACCAGATGTGGCCCTTTGCTTGCCTTTATCTGGCCGTTGGGGTACTATTCCTCCCACTGACACCAACAACAGGTCATAAATCCTTTCGTCGTAACCAAAAATAGGGCACTATTACTTCCAGTGGCCCCAACAATGGGGCACTATTCCTCCTGCTAACACCAATGGCAAGGCACTATTTTTCACACTGATACTAATGATGGAGCTCTATTTCTTCCCTTGATACCAACAATTGGTCAATATTCCTCCCATGGGGCATTGTGTACTCCTATTGAGGCTTTTTCTGTTTTCAATGGCCACAGTCCAGCCCCCCTCGAAGTCTCTAAAAGACCATAAACTGGCGTTTTTGTTTAGAAAGTTTAGAGACCCCTGTTTTTAAGCGAGCTGAAAGGGAGGCATTCTTCCCACTGGCCAATGTCAAGGATGAATTGGCTAAGCAGGAGTTCTCTAAGGCCTGAAAGTTATTTTGAGGGTTCATTTTAGATTGAAACCGCGGTCTTAGTTGTCGCCATTAACTGGTTTCCCCATCAAAACATATCCTCACCTCCTGTTCTCTGATGGCACATTTTGGATTTGCAGTCACTTTCTGTACTGAGGACAATCCAGGGACGCTGTAGTGAGGGGATATGGCTCTGTAAATAAAGGTTTTGGAGGATTGGCTGACTGCGGTCACTGTTGTCCAGAGTGGACAAAATGACAATGCCCCTTTAGTATGTTGGACACCTAGCCACTTTGTTTTTTGGAGGTAGGTGCTGGCATTGGATCCTTCCATATGACCTCATCTGAGCCGTGTGCCCAACTTGTATTCGTCTTGGTGAAATCGGGCATCATTGCTGAACACTTGTTGCTTCTTGTAGGAGGTTGGAGCAGGATGTAGAACAACTTCAAGATTCCATAGCAGTCATATGTATGAAGGCCATATGTTTTCAAGCTATTTCAACCAGTCTAATGCAATGGACTAATGTATCCTCCCAGCAACAGTTTCCAATGTCTCATGATTTTGGTAGAGACTGAGGGTGATGGGTTGGATCAGTCCATTTGGTGGTTGTTGGAATGGAAATTGGAGAAAAGTGGATGAATTTGCAAGTAGAAGGAAAAGGTTGAAACCTTTTGTCTGGATTTTTTTTCTTTTGTCTATCCTCCTTTCCTGTTCCAGAGACACAACAGGAGGTAAGTGAAAATCTTTCCAAAGTAACAGGAAACCCTTTCTTAAGGCAGCCAGCTACACTTGTATTGAAATTCAGCAGGGATTGGCCTATAGATTCAGTCTCTGTATGGGCAGGCAGTGGATGACATTTGAATAATGCTGTTGGCTATAGTAACCATTGTGTTCTGCTGGCTAGGAAGGTGCTCTGTGCCCTCCCCCCCCAGCAAAACACAATCGTGTTAATGGGGGGGGGGGGGGGGGGGAGCCTCCCACAGTGCTGTTTGTATTCATGGGGGAATGGAGCAATTTTCTTTCTCTACCTATGGTGGAAGGAAAGAAAATCCAATAATCTATGGGCTGCTTAAAGTAGTTGTAAAGGCTTAATGTTTTTTTTACCTTCATTCCATCCATCCAGTCGTATTGGACCCTTGGCGATTGCATGGACCGTCACTCGTAAGCGACTTTTTCCATGAATTCTCTTAGCAATTATTTTACAGGGTAGGTTGCCAGGTCTTTCCCCAACCCCCACCATGCAGGAGATCCCGCATGGCCAGGGATCATTCATTCTATGCATGAAGGCAAAAAAACCTTCTCTGTGCAGAATCCCCCCAGCCCCTTGTAAGCCACCTCTCGATCCAGCGATGTGCACTGGAGGCTCGGCTATCCCGGGACTCCCTCTTCTCATTGGCTGACACAGAAGCAGGAGCCATTGGCTCCCACCGCTGTCCATCACAACCAGTGAGCCAATGATAAGAGAGTGACGGGGCCAAGCCAGGGCTCTGTGTGTGAATGGACACGCAGAGCAGCGGGTGCCCCCATAGCAAGCTGCTTGCTATGGGGGCACCTGACATGAGAGGCACCAGGAGCGCTGCCGTGGGACCTGAGAATAGGAGGATCAAAACTGCTCTGTGGAAAAACACTGCACACAGCAGGTAAGTATAGATAGGTTTTTTTTCTTTAAATAAAAAAAAAAAAAGCCTTTAAAAACACTTTAACCTCTCGCCCTCCAGAGGATTTACCCCCCTTCCTGACCAGGCCATTTTTTTGCGTTATAGCGCTGCATTATTTTAACTGACAATTGCACAATCATGCAACACTGTACATAAATGAAATGAGTCTTTTTTTTTTTTTTTTTTTCTCCCACAAATCGAACTTCTTTCGGTGGTATTTGATCACCTGTGAGTTTTTTTCTTTTTTTTTTGTTTTTGCGTTATAAACAAAAAAAGACCAACAAAGTTTAAAAAAAAAAACATATTTTTGTCTTTTTGCTATAAAACGTCCAGTAAAAACATTTAAAATATCTAATTTAGTTATAAATTTAGGCCAAATGTATTCTGCTAAATGTCTTAGCTAAAAAAAAAAAATCCCAATACGTGTAAATTAATTGATTTACGTGAACGTTATAGCGTTTACAAAGTGGTGGTATAGATACTGGAATTTTTTATTTTTTAATAATTCTTTAGTAAATGTTTATTTTTTAGTAAATATTTTTAATAATGGTGGCGATCAGCAACTTAGAATGCCTTCCGCAGTCCCACTATGACACTGGGTGGGAACTGACTAACTGCCACTGACATCCCTAGTGACACTAATACAGTGATCAGTGCTAATAAAAAGCACTGACAATGTACTAATGACACTGGGCAGGAAGGGGTTAACATCTGGGGCGATCAAAGGGATAACTGTGTGCTGTTTTACATGATCTGCTGTGTTGCGTTTTACTAGGGAGGCATGCTGCTGTGCAGAGAAATACACAGCAGCATGTGCTTGCTGGCAGGAGAGAGACCTGTGCTGTTTACTCACAGGTCTCACCCCTGTCAGTGATACTCGATGAGAATCTCCTGCCAGAACCCAGTGACTGACATCTGTAGCCACCAATGGCGGCACGGGTAGGGTGGCGTGAACCTTCTACCTGGAAATGCAAATCGTGTGTGCATATGTACGTGATTTTGCGCATCCCTGCCGCCCTGTAGCAGTAGTTCTACTATAGGGCGGCGGGGAAGCGGTTAATTTATCTACAGTACAGGCGTCCCATTGGAAAATTTTTCCTCCCCTCCTTTTCCAGTGATGGCTGCAAAATGTTGGATTTGCCATTTATTTATTTCAGGTACTTTATCTAATGCCGTCAATTTACGCAGCGCTTTACATATATATTGTACATTCACATCAGTCCCTAACCCTCAAGGGGTGTACAATCTAAGGTCCCTAACTTACATTCATACATACACATACTAGGGTCAGTTTAGACAGGATCCAGTTAACCTCCCAGCATGTCTTTGGAGTGTGGGAGGAAACCGGAGTACCTGGAGGAAACCCACGCAGGTACAGGGAGAACATGTAAACTCCAGGCAGGTGGTGCCGTGGTTGTGATTCAAACCAACGACCCTAGTACTGCCAGGCGGAAGTGCTAACCATTTAGCCACTGTGCTGCCCACTCTGGCGACAATGGTCACCCAAGACAAATATAGCGATTCTTCCAAGTGGGGATACAGACTATAAAAAGTGGACAGGGGTTCAATCCCATTCATGCTTTTCAAACAAAAGCACCTAAAGCCCTGTCTCAGTCTTGTATGAACAGTCGCAACAAATTGTTTAAATTGGTTTAAAAACAAAATGGCGCTCGCAGGTCACGCCTGCCCCTCCACCTGCCTCTCTGAGTTGCCCTTTAAGAGGTTTCCTTTGTGTTCTGCTGTGAACTGTATTTTCATATTACTCTGCGCCCCTGGAAGGCGATTTGAAAGGCAATGACTGTTGCAGCTCCTCTGATTAATATTCCGAGCTATTCATGCTTGGATTGTACACGTTCTCTCATCAGCACGTCCTTGGTTCGGGTCGACGGGAGACACTGGAGGCCTGTCCTGTACCAGGAAGTGTTCAGCAGTCAGGCTGACGAGGATGTTAAGCGTCTGAGTTCTCTCTTGTTTGCCGAGCTGCCCGCCCGCCGCTGTGCGTCTGCCAGGGCATCAATAAAACCCATCAATAATTCATGCGTTTCGCTTTTGAAGCTGCGCTTATGCTTTTTTCTTTTTTTGCATTTCTATTCTCTTTTCTCCCTTGTGCTTTTTCATCAGGCATCAGAGTAACAAGCAGCTTGTTCTAGAAACGCCTGAAAAGAACAGATTGTGTTTTATCTTCGTCCTCCGTCTTAATTGAATTTATTTAGTGCGGTACCTGGACTGAGCAGGCCTAGCCTTGTAATTAACACAGGCAAGACATCAAAGTCAAAGTAATTTCCCGTTACAAGAGTAGCCAGGCGGTGATCAGCTTCCCTTTTTTGCTTTAATTAAGTCTTTGGGTCCTATTAAGTAGAAGCTTTTTGTAGCCCCTCATTCTTTGGGCCATAAAAACTAGCTGCTACTGGGGAAGGTGACTAGCTGCACGGGTTAGAGGACGGCACCTGATTTACTCAATGACATTCCTTCCGCCGCAGTCAGAATTGAAAATTTAGACCTTGAGATGAACGCGGGGAGCATGCATGCTGAGTGGTTCCGGTTTCCATCTAAGCGTTGCAGTGATGCCCCAGTCCACCCCACTCTTTAGTCCTTTACTTGCCTACCGGGCACTTATACCCCCTTCCTGCCCAGGGCAGTTTTCAGTTTTAGGCTGTCGCACTTTCATTGACAATTGCACGGTCATACAACGCTGTACCCATATGAAATTTTTATCTTTTTTTTTTTTTTTTTTTTTTTTTTTTTTTTTGAGATACAGCTTTCTTTTAGTGGTATTTAACCCCTTCACGCCGGCGCCTCCCGGCCCTATAAGAGTTTCAGAAGCCAGGAGGCGGGGTTTAGGGATCATGTGACCGCCGTGATGCCTCGTCTCGGTGGTCACATGATCGGGAAAGGTCCCGATCGAAAGAGCAGACCGGGACCTTTCTGTGAGTACCGGACGTGTGCTGGGAGTGCGCAGGGTGCGCACTCTCAGCACATGTTTTTTCTTACCTGAACGCAAATGTGCGGCCGCTCGGCCTGATGATCAGTGTACATGCCCCCTCTAAGTAATGCCGATTACCGGCTCTCCTCTCCTCTGTTAATGTGACAGCTCGTGAGGAGAGGAATGTGGATAACCAGCATTTCCTTATTTACATGCGATCAGCTGTGATTGGACACAGCTGATCACATGACAGAGCTGAAGTCATTGGCTCTTTCAGCTGATCAGTGATCTGCTGTGTCCGAGGGACACTCGCCGAGCTGCGTGCGGACGTCATATGATGTCCTCTCAGAACAAGAGGACTGCCTTGCGCCCATCATTACCTTGTATGGCAGGCGGGAGGTGGTTAAAGCAGGGGTGTCAAACTGACAGCCCTCCAGCTGTTGCAGAACTACAAGTCCCATCGTGCCTCTGCCTGTGGGAGTCATGCTTGTAACTGTCAATCTTGCAGTGCTTCATGGGATTTGTAGTTCTGCAACAGCTGAAGGGCCACCAATTTGACACCTGTGCCTTACACCCCGGTCACATCGGGTGCGACTTGGCATGCGATTTGCAAATTGTATGCCAAGTCGCACCCTATTGTCCGCAACTACAGCAACCAAATCGGTACAGTTCCAACTTGGTCGGAGTCGCACCGATTTATAAAGTAGTACATGTACTACTTTTTTGTGCGATTTACATAGACGTCCGGGGAGACCAGCTATAGTGAATGCAGGGTCCGGGGAGACCGGATAGAGTGAATGCAGGGTCCGGGGAGACCGGATAGAGTGAATGCAGGGTCCGGGGAGACCGGATAGAGTGAATGCAGGGTCCGGGGAGACCGGATAGAGTGAATGCAGGGTCCGGGGAGACCGGATAGAGTGAATGCAGGGTCCGGGGAGACCGGATAGAGTGAATGCAGGGTCCGGGGAGACCAGCTATAGTGAATGCAGGGTCCGGGGAGACCGGATATAGTGAATGCAGGGTCCGGGGAGACCGGATAGAGTGAATGCAGGGTCCGGGGAGACCGGATAGAGTGAATGCGGGGTCCGGGGAGACCGGATAGAGTGAATGCGGGGTCCGGGGAGACCGGATAGAGTGAATGCGGGGTCCGGGGAGACCGGATAGAGTGAATGCGGGGTCCGGGGAGACCGGATAGAGTGAATGCGGGGTCCGGGGAGACCGGATAGAGTGAATGCGGGGTCCGGGGAGACCGGATAGAGTGAATGCGGGGTCCGGGGAGACCGGATAGAGTGAATGCGGGGTACTGGGTTTAGTAACACTTTAAAGAGGACTTGGAATCTGAAAGCGAACAATAGACTAGTCACCAGAATTTCCTGTGATCTTGCTGCAGCTGATCTTTTCCTCATTACTGACCTAAAGGAAAATTGCATCTAAAGGGATGCAGACCCTGCAACCTTCCTCATGGAGCCATGCGGGTGCAGCAGCTGATTGTTAATTACAAAACCAATCCCATGCAGGTCCACTATGGACATGGACACAGACAAACAGCTATTTCATCAGCATTCCAAAATCCTAGCTATGTACATAGATCAGTCAGCTGTTGCGGCTGCGTGGCTCTCAGGAAAGTTGCAGGGTCTGCATCCCTTTTTTAGATGCAATTTTACTTTAAGTCAGTAACGAGGAAAAGATCAGATACAGGAAATTCGGGGGACTAGTCCTTTGTTCTCTTTCAGATTCAAAGTCCCCTTTACCACTTGCCTACCGGGCTCTTCTACCTCCTTCCTGCCCAGGCCAATTTTCAGCTTTCAGCGCTGTTGCACTTTGAATGACAATTGTGCGGTCATGCAACATTGTACCCATATGAAATTTTTATTGTGTTTTTTTTTCACACAAATAGTGCTTCCTTTTGGTGGTATTTAATCACCACTGAGTTTTTTTTTATTTTTTGTTAAACAAATTAAAAAAGACTGAAAAACATTTTAGGGGAAAAAGTTGCTCATAGTTTTGATTATAAAATTTTGGAAACAGGTAATTTTACTCTTTCACTGATGTGTGTTTTGATGAGGCGGCACTGATGGACATTGATAGGCAGTACTGATGAGTTGCACTGGTGGGCATTAATAGGCAGCACTGTTAGGTGGCACTGAATGGCAAAACTGATGGACACTGGCTTTATTAGGCAGCACTGTTGGGGCTGCACTGATCAGTGCCCTAATTATCAGTGTAAATGTCTTCTTTCACCCTTGCTGGTTATCAGTAGCACTTTCCTCACACTGTGGCAGCATTAGGAAAGTGCTACCAATAACTGAAAAGTGTGTTTGCATCGTGATCAGCTGTGATTGGACACAGCTGATCACGTGGTAAAGGGCCGCTGTAATTGGCATTTTGTTGTGACGTGATGAGCTGTGTCTGATCAGATTTGGTCACATGCCTTGTTCTGCACGGTGTTTCTCTGTAATGGCAGCAGTCTTGGGAGAGGCAGAGCTTTGCTTCATGTCAGATTTTTCAGTCAGTTGCTCTTTAAGAGTATCCCACCAAAAAATTAAATTTTCGTTGCGGGGGATGCTCAAAATCTGATTTGTATCTTAGTGCAGACTTCTGGGAAAATCAGCCAATCACACAAGCAGGAAATGACAATTCTGGGGGGTGTTCTGAACACTATCTGTTCTCAGATCCAATCAGCGGCAGGGTGAATATCCCCTAAATGGCCATATGTAGTCTCCTTTTGGAAACCCAAGTGACAACGGAAGAGCACAATTTTGGAGATGTGAACGGAACGTTGTCACCCTATAACAGGAAGTACCTAAACGAGGACCTTTGTTGCAGGATCACCAGGTTCATTTTAATGCACGCTGCAGATATTAAAGCGACCCAATAGCAAACCTTTATTATATTGCATCCCTACCAGTTCTTAGATATGGTGGCTGCATTAGTTTTCTATTTTAGGCTTTCTTCTAGTAAGACTAGTAAGTCTTTTATTTTTCAAAAGAGCAAGCTGTTCCGCAGATGTATCGGTTTACAGGGATGAGACAACACATTTACCAATGACAGGGGTGTTTTCAATGATGAGCTTTTATTGATTTAAAACCTTTATCCCCCCCAAAAAAAATGGTTTGCTGTAACCGATTTTATAAGCTTTGGCCTGGAGTTTCCCAACAAATACAAACTCCATGTGGTAAAGGTGCACAAGGTAGTGTTTACTGTGTCCTGGGATGTCGGGAATATTAAGGTGTTTTTTGTTTTTTTAAAGATTGAGGTTTAATTACCCTTCACACTGATTGTTTCCTGAATGTGATTTTTTTTTTTTTTTCAATCTATTTTTGATATTGCAATTTCTTTAATTTGCACTGTATATTGCACTTTATATACGCAGTGGGTTAGTGAGCTGTCAGGTGTTTATTTTATTTACATATATGAAATTGCATGGATTTATTTTATTTAAGAAGTCCTGACAGCCCCCTATTTGTCTCTGCACTTTGCGCTGGTTAGTAGGAGCGCGGTGTGGATCCCGCGTGTGTAATTATGTCGCTGATCATCCTTTTCATTGTCTTCCTCGCTGTATACCGGCACGCCAGACTTGAAGGACTAATTATAGCCGTTATTATTCCAGAACTGCGGGGCGCACATTCAGAATCGGCGTCTCCTGATGGAGGAAGGCATTTGTCAGGATAAATATGCATCTGCAATATGTGGAGCACGAATCTAGCACATTTGTCTCTACGGTCCCTGCAGTCGCCCCGCAGCACGCTTCATCTCGCTGTTACGGGGGAACTTGAGTTCAGTTCTAATGTGATGGGCTTGGCGGTGGAGGGTCCGGCTTTGTAAGCAGGATTCAGTAGTCTGAAAATCCACAGATGAAATACATCGAAAGGGAGATGCTTTATCTGCCAAATGGTTTATATTCTGTTCTGTTAATCCAGTCCTGAAATCTACTCTGCTCTGCCACACAGTGCGGCCCTAAATGTCCTCATATACAATTGCACTTGGGGGGTCCTTAAGCAGCAGAGGGAGAGGTGTATATATGCTCAGGGGCGGACTGACCATTTGGAAACTCGGGCACTGCCCGAGGGCCGGGGTCAGTAGGGGGCCCCATGAGATGCCCCTGGTACCCTTTTTTTTTTTTTTTTTTTTTTTTTTTTTTTTTATAGGCTTTTTGAGTTTGGCCAAGGACACAGGGGCCCCATGATCCCCTATTGCCCGGGGGCCCCATAAGTTGTCAGTCCGCCCCTGTATATGCTTTGTGTTGTGGCTCGCCAAAAATGATCCCTGCTAGCACACTACTGCCCACTGAATGCAACATATTCAACTGGGTTGCCCCCACAACTGCAAGTAATGCACACAGTTGTGGCATGCTGGGGCGGGGTTTAATTGGTTAAAACAGGCAGGGAGGAGGCTATAAAATGCCCTACCGCTGCCTGTCAAATGCCCTCTGAAGAACAGATATGGATCGCTGTTCACAGGGCAGCAAAAGTGTATGGCTAGGTTTAGACTTGTCTAAACCTGCTCCTCTGAAGAGTGATTTGCATTTGGATTGCTTTTCAGAGACGATTGACAGGTGGTGAGAAGGTGATCTGACACTGCTTCCTCTCCTGTTTTTACCCCAACAACAAATACACCGCAACCTCCAATGCATGCATTTGTACCACTTCCCAATGTGCTGGAATGGGTCGTATTCAGCAGGCTTGACACCCAATGATGGCGAAATGTTATAGTTTTTGCTGCGGGTGCCAAGCATTGTGATCGGAGCATATAAACACCCCCGTCAGCTGCAGTGCAACTTTCTCTATTAGAATGGCCCAGTCAAAGTCCAGACCTAAATCTAACACAGGAATATGCTTTGATCGGAACCATTCCATTGTAGCTCTGGCTGGATGTTTCGGGTCGTTGTCCTGCTGGAAGGTGAACCTCCGCCCCGGTCTCAAGTCATTTGTAGACTATAACAGGTTTTCTTCTAAGATTGCCCTGTATTTAGCTCCATCCATCCTCCCATCAACTCTGACCAGCTTCCCTGTCCCTGCTGAAGAAAAGCATCCCCACAACATGATGCTGCCACCACCATGTTTCACAGTGGGGATGGTGTGTTCAGGGTGATGAGCAGTGTTAGTTTTCTGCCACACATAGCATTTTGCTTTTAGGCCCAAAAGTTCAATTTTGGTCTCATCTGACCAGAGCACCTTCTTCCACATGTTTGCTGTGTCCCCCACATGGCGTCTCGCAAACTGTAAACATAACTTCTTATGGCTTTCTTCTTGCCACTCTTCCATAAAGGCCAGATTTGTGGAGCCCATGACTGATAGTTGTCCTGAGGACAGATTCTCCCACCTGAGCTGTGGATCTCTGCAGCTCCTCCAGAGTTATCATGGTCCTCTTGTCTGCTTCTCTGATTAATGCTCTCCTTGCCCGGCCTGTCAGTTTAGGTGGACGGCCATGTCTTGGTAGGTTTGCAGTTGTGCCGTACTCCTATTTTTGGATGATGGATTGAACAGTGCTCCGTGAGATGAAAGCTCGGTATATTTTTGTGTAGCCTAACCCTGCTTTAAACTTCTCCACAACTTTATCCCTGACCTGTTTGTTGTGTTCCCTGGCCTTCATGATGCTGTGTGTTCCTTGGCCTTCATGATGCTGTGTGTTCCTTGGCTTTCATGATGCTGTTTGCTCACTAATGTTCTCTAACAAACCTCTGTGGGCTCCACAGAACAGCTGTATTTATACTGAGATTAAATGACACACAGGGGGACTCTAATTACTAATTAGGTGACTTCTGAAGGCAATTGGTTCCACTAGATTTTAGTTGGGAGGGATCAGAGTAAAGGGGGCTGAATGCAAATGCACGCCACACTTTTATTTGTTAAAAAAATTGTGAAAACTATTTATCATTTTCCTTCCACTTCACAATTATGTGCCACTTTGTGTCAGTCTATTACATAAAATCCCAATAAAATACATTTGTTTTTGGTTGTAAAATGACAAAATGTGGAAAATTTCAAGGGGTATGAATACTTTTTCAAGGCACTGTAGACAGGCACCAATTAACCAGCATGTTGGTTCAAATCCCAACCACGGCACCACCTGTCTGGAGTTTGCATGTTCTCTCTGTGCCTGTGTGGGTTTCCTCCGGGTACTCTGGTTTCCTCCCACACTCCAAAGACATGCTGGTAGGTGAATTGGCTCCTGTCTAAATTGTCCCTAGTATGTGTATGTATGAATGTGAGTTAGGGACCTTAGATTGTACGCCCCTTGAGGGTTAGGGACTGATGTGAATGTACAATATACAGTCATGGCCGAAATTGTTGGCACCCTTGATATTTCTCCAGGAAATCATGTATTTCTCACGAAACGTATTGCATTAACACATGTTTTGCTATACACATGTTTATTCCCTTTGTGTGTATTGGGACAAAACAAAAAAAGGGAGGAAAGAAAGCAAATTCGACATAATGTCACACAAACCTCCAAAAATGGGCTGGACAAAAGTATTGGCACCCTTTCACAACTGCGGATAAATAAGAATGTTACAAGCATGTGATGCTCCTGTAAACTCACCTGGGGCAAGTAACAGGTGTGGGCAATATAGAAATCACACCTGAAAGCAGATAAAAAGGAGAGACGTTCACTTAACCTTTGCATTGTGTGTCTGTCTGTGCCACACTAAGCATGGACAACAGAAAGAGGAGACGAGAACTGTCTGAGGACCTGAGAACCAAAATTGTGGCAAAATATCAACAATCTCAAGGTTACAAGTCCATCTCCAGAGAACTAGATTTGCCTTTGTCCACAGTGCGCAACATTATCAAGAAGTTTGCAACCCATGGCACTGTAGCTAATCTCCCTGGTCGTGGACGGATGAGGAAAATTGATGAAAGATTGCAACGCAGAATAGTCCGGATGGTGGATAAGCAGCCCCAAACATGTTCCAAAGACATTCAAGCTGTCCTGCAGGCTCAGGGAGCATCAGTGTCAGCGCGAACTATCCGTCGACATTTAAATGAAATGAAACGCTATGGCAGGAGACCCAGGAGGACCCCACTGCTGACACAGAGACATAAAAAAGCAAGACTACAGTTTGCCAAAATGTACTTGAGTAAGCCAAAAGCCTTCTGGGAAAACGTCTTGTGGACAGATGAGACCAAGATAGAGCTTTTCGGTAAAGCACATCATTCTACTGTTTACCGAAAACGGAATGAGGCCTACAAAGAACAAAACACAGTACCTACGGTAAAATATGGTGGAGGTTCAATGATGTTTTGGGGTTGTTTTGCTGCCTCTGGCACTGGGTGCCTTGACTGTGTGCAAGGCATCATGAAATCTGAGGATTACCAAAGGATTTTGGGTCGCACTGTAGGGCCCAGTGTCAGAAAGCTGGGTTTGCGTCCAAGATCCTGGGTCTTCCAGCAGGACAATGACCCCAAACATACGTCAAAAAGCACTCAGAAATGGATGGCAAAGAAGCGCTGGAGAGTTCTGAAGTGGCCAGCAATGAGCCCAGATCTAAATCCCATTGAACACCTGTGGAGAGATCTTAAAATTGCTGTTGGGAAAAGGTGTCCTTCCAATAAGAGAGACCTGGAGCTGTTTGCAAAGGAAGAGTGGTCCAAAATTCCGGGTGAGAGGTGTCAGAAGCTTATTGATGGTTATAGGAAGCGACTGATTTCAGTTATGTTTTCCAAAGGGTGTGCAACCAAATATTAAGTTAAGGGTGCCAATACTTTTGTCCAGCCCATTTTTGGGGTTTTGTGTGACATTATGTCATATTTGCTTTTCTGCCTCTGTTTTATATTTGTTCCAATACATACAAAGGGAATAAACATGTGTATAGCAAAACATGTGTTAATGCAATACCTTTTTTGTGTGAAATACTTGATTTTCAGGAAAAATATCAAGGGTGCCAACAATTTCGGCCATGACTGTATATGTAAAGTCTGCGTAAATTGATAGCGCTATATAAGTACCTGGAATAAAAAAAAAATAAGTAAATGTCTTTGGAGTTTGGGAGGAAACCAGAGTATCCAGGGAAAACCCATGCAAACTCCAGGCAGGGGGTGCTGTGTCTGTGATGCAAACAATCGACCCTAGTACTGCCAGGCGGAAGTGCTAACCATTTAGCCACTGTGCTACCCACTTTACAGGGATATGCTTTGTTCATTTTCAATGTCTGAGGTTTACAACCAATTTAGTCCTCTCACACACGGGACGTTTTTACAGCGGCTGTTTTTGGCTTTTGATGTTTTTTTTTCTACAGCCAGTAAACCCCCCAGCATGTTTCTCTATTATTATTATTATTATTATTATACAGGATTTATATAGCGCCAACAGTTTGCTCAGCGCTTTACAATAGGAGACAATACAGCAACAATACAAGAGGGGTAGGAGGGCCCTGATCCTTGGAGCTTACAATCTGAGGGAGGGGATCCTATGTGTCCATGCCCACATAAACTATGATCAGTGTTTTTTGACAGGGGCTTTTTTTGGCTGGAAAAAAAACCCAGAACTAGTGGGTTTCTAGAGGAGTGTTTTTTTAACTGAAAAACGCAGTAAATTGCAGCAAACCAGCGTTTTTGGACCCTTTGCTCACAACCTCTATTTTTCTTTTCTTTCTCTCTCTCTCCCCTTCACCTCTCTCTCTCTCTCTCTCTCTCTCTCTCTCTCTCTCTCTCTCTCCCCTCCCTCTCCCCATCCCTCTCCCTCTCCCGCCCTCTCTCTCCCTCTCCCTCTCCCGCCCTCTCTCGCCCTCTCTCTCCCTCTCCCTCCCTCTCCCTCTCCCTCCCTCTCTCGCCCTCTCCCTCCCTCCCCCTCCCTCCTCCCCCTCCCTCTCTCCCTCCCTCTCTCCCCCTCCCTCTCTCCCTCCCTCTCTCCCCCCTCCCCCTCCATCTCCCGCCCTCCCTCTCCCGCCCTCCCTCCCCCTCCCTCCCTCCCCCTCCCTCCCTCTCTCTCCCCTTCCCTCCCTCTCTCTCCCTCTCCCGCCCTCTCTCTCCCCCTCCCTCCCTCTCTCTCCCTCTCCCGCCCTCTCTCTCCCTCTCCCGCCCTCTCTCTCCCTCTCCCGCCCTCTCCCGCCCTCTCCCGCCCTCTCCCGCCCTCTCTCTCCCTCTCTCTCCCTCTCTCTCCCTCTCCCGCCCTCTCCCGCCCTCTCTCGCCCTCTCCCGCCCTCTCTCGCCCTCTCCCGCCCTCTCCCGCCCTCTCCCGCCCTCTCCCGCCCTCTCTCTCCCTCTCCCGCCCTCCCTCTCTCTCCCCCTCCCTCCCTCTCTCTCCCCCTCCCTCCCTCTCTCTCCCCCTCCCTCCCTCTCTCTCCCCCTCCCTCCCTCTCTCTCCCCCTCCCTCCCTCTCTCTCCCCCTCCCCCCCCCTCCCCCCTCTCTCTCTCTCTCTCTCTCTCTGTTATCTTTTTTCTTTCTTCTAAACGCTAATGCAAAAACGCTGAAAACCTCCCGTTTTTAACGCAACTTTACACAGCTAACGTTACCAGCGTTATTATAACGCCCGTGTACATGGAGACTTAATGTTCCCCAGCATTGTGCTCAATGCTGAGGATACATTTATAGACCACCTCCCCTATAGGAGCAAGCAGCCAACATTTTGCATGTCTGTTTGCTCTCCGTCCTGGCTGTCACCGATGGCTGGTGTCCCCTCTGTGATGTTCAGGAACGAATCAAAGTGGATCATTCAACCTCTAGATCAGCTCTGCTGATGTCATCTCATCCAGACTGGAGGCTTTATTGACAAAAATGAGAGCCTGCAGATGAGCACTGCCACCTTCAGGCTTTGATGTTCATCTGCGGTGCCATTTCAATGAATGGGGAAGCTGTCAGAATCGGTTGCGTTTTTAAAATATTAGACTTATTACTAGCAGGGGCAGACTGACCATTCAAGCACTCGAGCACTGCCCGAGGGCCCGGGGTCTGTAGGGGGCCCCATGAAATGCCCCTGGTACACTTTTTTTTTTCTTTTTTTTTTTTTTATAGACTTTTTTTGTTGTGCTTTGAGTGTGGACAAGGACACACTCCCCCTATTGCCCGGGGGCCCCATGAGTTGTCAGTCCGCCCCTGATTACTAGGATACATATGTAGTTTGTTAGGCATATTTTTGCGCATTTGTCATGTCATTAGAAATACATAGCAGTTTTTTAAAAACTGAAACGGCCTACCAAATTGAAGCTGCTATATCATTTTAAAAATATATAAAAAATGTAATTCTGCAAATGAATACTCATTATGCCGAAGTAAAGTGATCGTCTGTTGCTGATAAATTTTGGACTGGGCCATCTAGGCATGAACAACCTCTGGTCAGGAAAGGGTGGCGTTATGCAAACCAAGTTCTGAGCACCATTCTTGTCGGATATGACCAGGGTGCAATCTCTGGGATGTGGCTTACCGTCTCCTTCTCTGTTGTGGTTACACCACAAACCACACATTTTGTTTTTTTTAGAGGAACTTTTCTGATTGCTGACACTTGGAAGGAAACGATTGTTTCTTAGATGTACATTTAATATCGGCTGATGATGTGTGGTGGTAATATATATATATATTTTTTTTCAATTTAAAGTGGTTGTAAGTGACTTGTTTCATCTGTGTATCACCTGAGGTCAATCTTCCATAAGTTGTACCTGTTAATCTGTATTCCCTTCTACATCCAGTCAAAGTGCAGAATTTTTTAAGCTTTTTCTAAATCTGAGAGTTCAGAATAAAAAGGGTGGTGAGCTGAAAGTGATTCTAAAGGCTTAATTTTTTTTTTTTTTTTTTAATTTAAACAAACCTGTCTTTACTTACCTGCTCTGTGGAGTGGTTTTACACAGAGCAGCCCTGATCCTTCTCTTCTCAGCTCCCCCACCAGCGCTCCTGGCCACTTACACCTGTGGGGTGCCCCCACAGCAAGGAACTTGCTATGGGGGCACCTGAGCATGCGCTCTTCCCAGCCACTGCTCCGTATCCATTCACACAAGAGCCATGGCTCAGCCCCGCCCCCTCTTCTCATTGGTTCACTGGCTGCAATTGACAGCAGCAGGAGCCAGTTGCCCCCGCTGCTGTCTTAGCCAGTGAGGAGAGGGAGTCCCGGGACAGCCGAGACTCCAGCGCACAACGCTGGATCGAGAGGCTTGACCGCTCTTGATCCTGTCACTGGTTTTCCTTCCTTGGACCACATTTGCTAGGTCCTGACCACTGCAGACCAGGAACAGCCTGCAGGAGCTGCAGGACAAAATGGTTACTTGCTGCCTAATATATCCCACCCACTTTTTAGCTGCCGTTGTCACGAGATAATCAATGTGAACCCCTTTACCTGTCAGTGGTCATAGTTTAAGGCTGATTTGGTGTATTTGCCAATTCCCGCCAGCATTCTCTAGAAATGTTAGTATCTCTTCTTATGAAGCTGTGTTATTTGCTATGATCATCAGCATCACCAAGCTAGAACCGTATATCCTGGACACTCTCTCCAATAATGCCGACTCTAAAGGGAGCCAAATAGCAGATATACCAAAAGGGAGGGGTAGAAGCAGGTCTCCTTTTGGCATTACAATAATAAATCTATCTATCTATCTATCTATCTATCACAATGATCCCCTTGTAATGTATACATATCCTCCTGTATGCAAGTGGACGAGACAAAAAAAAAAAAACTCACCCCAACCAACAGGTCATACTTACCTGCTCTGTGCAATGGTTTTGCACAGAGCAGCCCCAATCTTTCTAATCTTGGATCCCCCACTAGAGCTTCTGCCTAGTGCCCCCAGAACAAGCAACCGGCTATGGGGGCACCCAAGCAGGCTCACTCCCGAGCCGCTGCGCTGTGTGTCCATTCACACACAGAGCCGTGGCTCAGCCCTGCACTCACTTTCCTGATTGATAGCAGCGGGAGCCAATGGCTGCTTCTGCTCTCTCAGCCAATGAGGAGGGAGAGTCCCTAGAGAGTCGAGGCTCTTGTGCACATGGCTGGATCGCAATGGGGGCTCAGGTAAGTATTAGGAGGAGCTGAGGGGGGGCTGCTGCACATATGCATTAAGGTAAAACCTTGAGCCTTTACAACCACTTGTAGTTACACTTGCATAGCTCAGTAAGTAGAGTTCTGATTAGAGGGAAGGGACACACCGGAAGAGAGCTGAGGTTGTCAATCACAGGCTGTGCCCTCCCATTAACATTTTTCTCTTGGTGTTGGAAAAATTTGTCAGAAGTGACTCATCCTGATGGCAGAGGAATAAGGCAGTGGACAGAAATGACACTTAGTGCTCTGGATTGAGACAAGAGGAATTTACTTTGTTCATATTTCATGTCTGAGGTTTACAACCACTTTAATAATTATGGCAAGCTCCTGTGTGCATATTATATTTGCTCAGTACATAGGCAGGCTCTGCTTCTTGCTTTGCAGTGGTTGTGCTTTACTGTTCCTCTTATGCTGCAAATCTTGAATTCAGCCGACTCTGAAAACAATGCAGTCACTGTGTGGGTGATTCTTATTTTATGAAATCCAACTCCTGTAAATACCAAGTTGTGACAAAGGGGCAAATTGGCTCAGAAGGATCTATTTTGTTTAGATGTTGTATCAGAATAGATGCAATGTAGTGTTTTTTGTTTTTGCTAATGAGTAATTTATTCTTTCACAGATTGGGACTGACTGAATCTCTTCCAAAAGCAATGTCCACCCCCGATCCGCCTGTGGGGGGCACCCCTAGGCCTGTGCAGTCCCCTGGGCCTGGGCCTTCTCCTGGTGCAATGCTGGGCCCTAGCCCTGGGCCATCTCCTGGATCAGCACACAGTATGATGGGGCCAAGTCCCGGGCCTCCTATCCCTCCCCAGGGACCTAGCGGATATCCTGCAGAGAACATGCATCAGATGCACAAGGTGAGAAACTCTCAGGGGGCATTTGTAGAGCCTTCTCCCTGCCATCCATATTCTGGATTAAAAAAAAAAAACAAACCTTTGCCTATGCAAGTTGCATTTTTGTATTGTTTATTTAAAGTGCAACTGAACTCGAGAAATGAAGATTTGCTATGTAACAGCTAATGTTTTAGAGATGTTAATTGAGCCTGCGGAGTACTCTGAAAAATATACTTTACACACAGTTCATGTGTTTTACAGGAGTAATCTGCCTCTGGGCGTATGTGTGTGTATATCTGTATATATATTCCTTTCTTCCTTTCTTTCCTTTTCTCCCTTTTTTCTTTCCTTTTCTCCCTTTTTCTTCTTTCCTTTCTCCCTTTTTTCTTCTTTGCTTTCTCCCTTTTTCTTCTTTGCTTTCTCCCTTTTTTCTTCTTTGCTTTCTCCCTTTTTTCTTCTTTCCTTTCCCCCTTTTTTCTTCTTTCCTTTCCCCCTTTTTTCTTCTTTGCTTTCTCCCTTTTTTCTTCTTTCCTTTCCCCCTTTTTTCTTCTTTCCTTTCCCCCTTTTTTCTTCTTTCCTTTCCCCCTTTTTTCTTCTTTCCTTTCCCCCTTTTTTTCTTTCCTTTCCCCCCTTTTTTCTTCTTTCCTTTCCCCCTTTTTTTCTTCTTTCCTTTCCCCCTTTTTTTCTTCTTTCCTTTCCCCCTTTTTTTCTTCTTTCCTTTCCCCCTTTTTTTCTTCTTTCCTTTCCCCCTTTTTTTTCTTCTTTCCTTTCCCCCTTTTTTTTCTTCTTTCCTTTCCCCCTTTTTTTTCTTCTTTCCTTTCCCCCTTTTTTTCTTCTTTCCTTTCCCCCTTTTTTTCTTCTTTCCTTTCCCCCTTTTTTTCTTCTTTCCTTTCCCCCTTTTTTTTCTTCTTTCCTTTCCCCCTTTTTTTTCTTCTTTCCTTTCCCCCTTTTTTTTCTTCTTTCCTTTCCCCCTTTTTTTTCTTCTTTCCTTTCCCCCTTTTTTTTCTTCTTTCCTTTCCCCCTTTTTTTTCTTCTTTCCTTTCCCCCTTTTTTTCTTCTTTCCTTTCCCCCTTTTTTTCTTCTTTCCTTTCCCCCTTTTTTTCTTCTTTCCTTTCCCCCTTTTTTTCTTCTTTCCTTTCCCCCTTTTTTTCTTCTTTCCTTTCCCCCTTTTTTTCTTCTTTCCTTTCCCCCTTTTTTTCTTCTTTCCTTTCCCCCTTTTTTTCTTCTTTCCTTTCCCCCTTTTTTTTTTTTTTTTTTTTCTTTTTTTTTTTCTCTCTCCCTTTCTCCTTCTTTCATTAACATGCTAATGACAATTTACTCTCTTCACTACATAGCACCAGTGATATCATGATAATCCCAGTGAACATGGCAATCATTATGACAAATAACATGAGCTTAAGCCTTGGTTCACATATATGCGGTGCGGTCAATCGCATGTGATTCGCACAGGAACCGCACCTCATTCCTGTACAAATTACATGTGATTTGTGTGTGGTGTGATTAGAGCCATACATTTTGTATGGCTCTAATTGCACCGTACCCACACCAAAAACTTGCAGGGCCCTTTTTTGGGTCCGCACTAGAATCTGATCGCATAGGTATTCACACCCATGCGATCCGATTCTGCACATCGCACCGCGTTTGCGGACCACTTTCGGGGTGTTGGTAACATACACACGCGCAGCGGTTTGCATGAACGGGGTGCAATTCTGATACTGTACAGAATTCGCACTGAAAACGCTGCAAATTCTGCACCGCATCAGTGTGAACCAGGGCTTAGTTTAGTGAGCTTAAAGTGCAACTAAAGGCAGCATGTTTATGTTTAATGAAGTCCCTTTAAACTCTGCATAAATCACATTTTCAGCATGAAAGTGCTCCTTACCTCTGCTGCAGGTTCCCCAAACTGATGTTGGGAAGGAAGGGGAGGGGTGGGGTTCCACAGCTAGCACATCAGATCCAAGAGCTGTGGTAGCTGCTGTGTCTACATTTTCCATGATTTTGCCTGTCATGCCTGCTAAAAGGTGGTGTGTGAGAGCATGCCCAACAAGACCAGAGTGGATGTGGCCTAGGAGTGTCCTACACATCAGTTGACCAGCTAGGACTTGGTAATGAACACTAACCACAATTACAGCCCAGCCACTTCTATCCCCCCCACCTATGACGTTGATGGGAGCTACACAATGCCAATGGTGGCAGAGCAGTGATTTGCATAGTATGGACATTGCATTGTCACCCTATTAATGGACTTAGACTTCAGTGGTTGTCCAGAATTAATGACGCCATGCATATGCGGGACCTTGCCTCTATTCAACAAATCTGATTCTTCCGGGTCAGGGTTTCTCAGCCAGGGTTCCATGGAGCCCTAAGGTACCTTTTTTAGAGGTTGCTAGGGGTTCCGTGATCAATGATCAATTTCTGCCTCTTATGTACGTTCCCACTGACACCATTGATGGTTTTAGCCATCTGTAAGGGGGTCATTCTTTCTAATGACCACAAGTGTAAGGAGCATTATTTTCACTGATCTTCACACTGTCTCATGAGTTGTACATATAGTAATTTTTAGCTGGGGTTCCCTGAGACGGGAAATTTATTTCAAGGGTTCCTCTGTGTTAAAAAGATTGAGAGAGGCTGTTCTAAGTGGAATTTTGACATACCCCACAGTATTGTTCAATTTTTGTCATCAACAATACCTCCTGTTTTATCCCCCCCCCCACCCTATTATCTCTAAATTCCCCGCTATTTCTTTTATTACTAGTTTCTCCTTTCCCTCTTCAGTGCTCATGCCCCTCTCTTATTCCACCTGCCTTCCTACTAAATTTGATCCACCTGACCCCTTACTGTGCTGTATAGGGGGAGCCCTGTAGTCCCTCACTGTCTTAGGCTCATCTGTTTTCTCTTGTTAGCCGATGGATTCCATACACGAGAAGACCATGCCGGAAGACCCACGTTATAACCAGATGAAAGGGATGGCGATGAGGCCTGGTGGACATTCTGGTATGGGACCCCCACCAAGTCCAATGGATCAGCACTCTCAAGGTATTCCTAGCTTCACAGGGGGTAGGAAGAATTGCTCATAATCTGTGTGAAGTAAAAGCGCAGCTTAAGCCTGGTTTCACATATATGCGGTGCGGTATATCGCATGTGATTCGCATAGGAACCGCACCACATTCCTGTGCAAATCGCATGCGATTTGTGTGCGGTGCGATTAGAGAAATACAAAATGTATGGCTCCAATCGCACCGCACCAAAAACGTACAGGACCCTTTTTTTTGTCCGCACTAGAATCAGATCACATGGTTATTCACACCTATGCGATCCGATTCTGCACCAGGGGCGGACTGACAACTCATGGGGCCCCTGGGCAATAGGGGATCATGGGGCCCCTGTGTCCTTGCCCAAACTCAAAAAAGCCTATGAAAAGGGTACCAGGGGCATCTCATGGGGCTCCCTACTGACCCCGGGCCCTCAGGCAGTGACAGAGTTTCCAAATGGTCAGTCCACCCCTGTTCTGCACATCGCACCGTGTTTTGCAGACCGCTTTCGGGGTGTTAACATACACACCCGCAGCGGTTCGCATGAACAGGGTTTGATTATGTAGCGGTGCGGAATTCGCACAGAAAACGCTGTCAATTTTGTGTGTGAACCAGGGCTTGCGCTCTAGTTACAACCTAGCAGGAGAGAAGAGGTAGAACTTAGAGGGTAGAGCGTCATGGAAATAGGACACATTACATGTCCTGACATACTTTACTTATACTCGGGAGTAACTTCTTTTTTTTTTTTTTTTTTTTTTTTTTACTTTTCTCTCTCTGAGAAAAAGGTCAGAAGACCTGTATTTGCATAAACTGTACTTACACAACTATTTTTATCTTTGTTGGGAGGACTTTATTCATCCCAGCACCATGCCTAGAATGTACGCTGAGCTGCACATTTGCAGACCAGTGTACATTGTAAAGAAGCAGGTAAGTATTGCAGAAGAGGCATAGCATGTCTTCTTCTGTGATAGATGGCCTGCCTGCTTATATTTTGTTTTACACTTTAGTTCCACTTTAAGCTAACTACTTACCTCTGCACTATTGGCAAGCAAGCCTGTATGTAGTGCCAGAAGGGGCGGACAACTCATGGGGCCCCTGGGCAATAGGGGATCATGGGGCCCCTGTGTCCTTGCCCAATCTCAAAAAAGCCTATGAAAAAGGTACCAGGGGCATCTCATGGGGCCCCCTACTGACCCCGGGCCATCAGGCAGTGCCCGAGTTTCCAAATGGTCAGTCCGTCCCTGGTGCCAGATGTACCTGATTGGAGATTCCACAACCATCTTATCTGGCTCCTCTTCATTTGGAGGCCCAGCAGCCCCCACGGTGAACCCAGATATCATATATAGTAAAGATGGCCATAGTTGGATTGAAATTCGGACAGTTCAAGCAGGGACTTGCTGAATTTCAATCTGCGTGTAGCTGTCCCTATTCATTTGAAGTCAGTCGTTCAGTTGACTGCTGGTAAATGGACAAGCTGGAAGACTTTTGTTGATTAGAAGCTGCAGCTGCTGATCCCTTGTATTCTGACCAAGGATTCTTCCATCCACCTCGCTTGTGTGGATAGGGGAATTGTGTGGGGTTTGTTTTTTTTTTCCTCATTGAGTGAACAAAAAGAAGCGCACAGTCTATGGCCAGTTTAAAATTGAACGTTCTGCTAAAACATAAAAATAGGTGAACAGGCATGCTTTGTCTCTTCTGCATTAAAGTTACTTACCCGCTGGTCTGCCCCAGTACAGTGTGCTGCGCATGAGCAGCTCATGTAGAAATTTGGCAATGCCAAAGCTGATGGAACTCTGCGCAGGAGCAACAACATCTTGGCCTGGCCAATGACGGCAGCTGACGATCGAGATCTGGAGGCCGGCCGCTCAAAGATGCAGAGTGCTGCGGGATGTCGCATCGCTGGACTGAAGGCACAAAGACTTTGCACGTCTAATAGCAGTGATGCTATTCTTTAAATCCAATAGGTGACGTTAGGGTATATATTGACCAATAAGATGCAAGCATTGATGGAAATGCTCTTACATCAGCTTACTGACAATGGTGTGGCTTTCTACAGACAACATCTTTTTTGTGTGTGTTCAGTGTGAGTTTTATAAAGGGTTTATATGAAATACAAAGAAAAAAAGAAACAAAATTGAAATACAGTAAAAAAAAAAAAAAAGTACAAGCTTGGGGAGGGGGGCAAAAAAAGTAATAAAAAGAGGAAATAAGGGGGGGGGGGGGGATTTACAATAATGAACAAGTCAGACACATTTAAAAAAAAAAGAAAAAAAGGCCCGGGACTGTGTGATGACCATGTGCAGTACAGAGTACAAAGCCCACCACACATAAAATTGCATATACAATACATAGATAAATAGGCCCAGGAAGAGTACAAGCAGAGAGGAGAAGGGAATATTAGCCAAGCTGTTAAGAGCCAAACAAGGTGGGTGAATAAAGACTAGGCCTGAGGGAAGACGAATGTGGCATAACGATGAAGGCCATCTTAACGTCCCACCTGGCCCCAGTTTAAAAGAAAAAAGTGGAGAAGTAGGGACGAGGAAACAAAGAAAGCAGAGGAAAGAGTGGGAAAGGAAGACAAAAAAAATGGGGGGAAGCATTTCCTGGGAAGAGATGCCCACAGAATAGACTGACCAGCTGGGACAAGAGGACACACTCCGGATTAGTCAGCCAAGAGAACTTGCAAAGCAGAAGATTCCCTATGCATATTCCAGAGTCTGATGACCGCATGACAGAATCATTTTTAGTAGGCTTTTAGTTATTGATAATGGTATATATGCATTGTTTTATTTTTATTTTTTTCTCGTGGTAAATACTCATTTATGTCTTTTAGGCTACCCTTCTCCGTTGGGCAGCTCGGAGCATGTCTCTAGTCCAGTGCCCTCAAATGGCCCACCACCTGGACCTCCAATCCCTTCTAGCTCAGGAGTGGTGAACATGGAGAACCCAGACCCTCAGCAGCAGCAGCAACAACAACAACAACAACAACAGCAGCAGCAGCAGCAGGCAAGCCGCAGTCCGACCCCTTTTAACCAGAATCAGTTGCATCAGTTACGAGCACAGATAATGGCATACAAGATGCTGGCCAGGGGTCAGCCATTACCTGACCACTTGCAAATGGCTGTGCAAGGCAAGAGGCCCATGCCGGGCATGCAACAACAGATGCCAACACTACCTCCACCTGCGGCCTCTGGGACTGGCCCAGTACCTGCCTCGGGACCTGCGCCACCCAGCTACAACAGACCTCACGGTAAAAACACAATTCTTACACAGCTGTCTCTCTCTTTAATATTATCTACGTAAATTTGGTGGTTGTCCAATACATGCTTGCTGTCAGATCCATTTCTAGCCTGGGTTAGCAGAAGGAAGCATCTGATTAGTTCGTTTGAACCACGGTCTCTTTTGCTTTCCTGTTATTTTTGAATTCTTACACAACATTGTTCACAGAACACCCTCATTGTGTGCGGAGCTGGCAGGAAAAGGTATACCTGTAAAAAGAGGGATCAACATTTATTAGACAAAAGTATCCGCATTGGGTAGAAGCTGGAGGAGTTCTCTTAACGTCTTTTCCAAGTGATCTCTCCTGATCTCTGCATTGTAATACTTTTTTTTTGCATTTATATGGTTTAAATCCAATAACTGTTGAATTATGTGAATGGTTCATCAGCCTTCGATGCTCTCAATCTAGTCTGTGAAAAAAAAAAGTATTTTTCACTAAAGTCTTTTGTTTTCTTTGATAGGAATGGCAGGACCTGCCATGCCACCCCCAGGACCCTCCGGAGCTCCCCCTGGGATGCCAGGACACCCCCCAGGTGCTCCTCCTAAACCCTGGCCTGAAGGTAACCTGAAAGGCACTTGATGGAAGTCAAACCCGAGGCAATATGTTGCTATGATTTTCTTTCAAAATACATTTATGGCTTTGTTGTTTATTTTTAACAATGCAAGACTAGACAAAAAGGTCCCTCGGATTTGCATCTGTCGCAAAGAGTCAGACAAAAACAGAGCTATAAAGTTGAGTTTGAAGGAATGTTTTTAAAGCTTGCAGATTAACCGTTCTGCTAAGTAGATAGTTAAAATGCATACAGTGAAGGAAATAATTATTTGATCCTCTGCTAATTTGGAATGTTTGCCCACTCACAAAGAAATGATCAGTCTAAAAATCGAATGTTCGGTGTATTGTAACACTGAGACAGAATAGCAACAAAAAATTCAAAAGAAATGCATGTCTAACAAATGATGCACTGATTTGCTTGTTCATGAGGGAAATAAGTATTTGATCCCCTATCATTCAGCAGGATTTCTGGCTACCAGGTGTCTTTCATACAGGTAACAAGCTGAGATTATAAGCAGTCTCTTAAAGGGAGTGCTGTTAATCTCATTGTGTTACGTGTATAAAAGACACCTGTCCACAGGAGCAATCAAACCATCAGATTCCAAAGTTTCCACCATGGCAAAGACCAAAGAGCTGTCCAAGGATGTCAGGGACAAGATTGTAGACTTACACAAGGCTGGACTGGGCTACCAAACTATCGCCAAGCAGCTTGGTGAGAAGGTGACAACAGTTGGTGCAATCATTCGCAAATGGAAGAAACATAAAACAACTGTCAGTCTCCCTAGGTCTGGTGCACCATGCAAGATCTCACCTCGTGGAGTGTCAATGATCATGAGGACAGTGAGGAATCATCCCAGAACTACACGTGAGGATCTTGTCAATGATCTCCAGGCAGCTGGGACCACAGTCACCAAGAAAACAATTGGTAACACACTACACCGACAAGGATTGAAATCCTGCAGTGCCCGCAAGGTCCCTCTGCTCAAGAAAGCACATGTCCAGGCCCATCTGAAGTTTGCCACTGAACATCTGAATGATGCAGAGGAGGACTGGTTGAAAGTGTTGTGGTCAGATGAGACCAAAATCGAGCTCTTTGGCATCAACTCAACTCCCCGTGTTTAGAGGAGGAGGAATGCTGCCTATGACCCCAAGAACACCAACCCAACTGTCAGACATGGTGGTGGAAACATTCTGCTTTGGGAGTGTTTTTCTGCTAAGGGGACAGGACAACTGCACCGCATCAAAGGGACGATGGACGGGGCAATGTACCATCAAATCTTGGGTCAGAACCTTCTTCCCTCAGCCAGGGCATTGAAAATGGGTCGTGGATGGGTATTCCAGCATGACAATGATCCAAAACACACGGCCAAGGCAACAAAGGAGTGGCTCATGAAGAAGCACATTAAGGTCCTGGAGTGGCTTAGCTATTCTCCAGACCTTAATCTGATTGAATATCTGTGGATATCTTGAGTTTGAGTTGCCAGACATCAGCCACCAAACCTTAAGGACTTGGAGAGGATTTGCCAAGAGGAGTGGGCCAAAATCCCTTCTGAGGTGTGCAAACCTGGTGGCCAACTACAGGAAACGTCTGACCTCTGTGATTGCCAACAAGGGATTTGCCACCAAGTACTAAGTCATGTTTTGTGAAGGGGATCAAATACTTATTTCCCTCATGAACATGCAAATCAGTGCATCATTTGTTAGACATGCATTTCTTTTGAATTTCTTGTTGCTATTCTGTCTCTCAGTGTTACAATACACCTACCATTCCATTTTTAGACTGATCATTTCTTTGTGAGTGGGCAAACATTCAAAATCAGCAGGGGATCAAATACTTTATTTCCTTCACTGTATACGGCAACTGTTGTAATTACCACAGGATTTTGTATTTGTCCATTCAGCCCTCTGTTCACACAGCTCTGTCACACACCACAACCTCGCCTGGCATGGGAGGAGAATCCTGCTGTAGTTGCAGTGGACTGCTTGTCCAGGAAAAAAAAAAAACTTCTACACATTGGATTTCGTTTCACATTTTTAATTGGTGCCTAATTTGGCAGAGAAAGGTTGAAGCTTTTCCTAGAAGTCAGGGAGACTAAGCCACTAGTGAAACTAAACCAGAGAGATGCACGTGGGAGGGTTTTCTGGTGAATAGAAGTAATCGGGGCACCTTGTGACTTCTTTTTGGCTTAGGGATTTTGACTTTAAATGTTTAAACTGATGGAAAAGACTACTAGTACCACTACTAGATGTATTTGTGACTAGTATGCATAGAGTGATACAGTATTGTAGTCTCACAGCATGCGATGGTTTGCATTGTAAATTCTACGCTGTGCCGCAGGATCGATTTGGTGCTGGCGTCCCTGATTTTCAGTGTGCAGACTGGGATTTCCACGTTGTCTGATTTTAGCTCTGTGGTCTGCTTTAAACTAATCTGGATGTATTGGCCTGACTGGGCATACTCTGGGGAGTTTTGGTTCATATTTGTATGAGATCACGTAGTCATATGCAGGGTGATGAGGGACCACAAGTAATGGACAGTGAGTCATTATTTTACTCTGTGGGTTTTACATGTTAACCTATTGCCTTTCTTTTGATTGGATCTGTTGAAGGAAAAACTAGATTGATGGGCCAGGGTGGAAATTAATTCTCGAGTTTGCCACCCTGACATGTTTTTTCCTGGTGAAGGGTTGAGCCTCGTTTCACAGAAAAGCCTCTGTATAAGACAGTGGTCTCCAAGGTTTCTCAACAGAGGGCCAGTTAGCTGTCCAAGTTTTATGGGGCTATACTGGCCAGTAGGATTAGAAAATGCCTTGGCATCAGTGGAAATAAACCATGCCTCCTCATTGGTTTTAGTGGGAGGAAGGGCAAAAAGGTGCTCTATGTTGGTATTTAGGGGGGGGGGGGGATAGTGCCCCATCATTGGTGTCTGTGGGAGGAATGGTGCCCCTTCATTGGTGTCAGTAGATGGAATGGTGCCTTAAGGTCCAGATCTAGGCAAGCAAAGGGCGCTATCCGGCCCATGGGCTGCAGTTTGGAGACCACTGGTATAAAACAACAGACAGCGTTGACAACCAGAGAAGGTCATTATGGCCCCTGGGAGCTCAGAAATGTCTTCTTGCATTGCACAAAATCTAGATCATCACTTGTAATCGAACCATTTATCCATATTGTAAGAATTGTTTTCCCTCCAACCAGCACAGAAAAGGTATCGGCCTTATTTCTACTTCTGCACAGAGCTTAAAGAGGGTTAGGAAAAAGAGGCTGGCAGTTACTTTGGCTTTGCAGTAAATACAAATTTTATATCTCGGCATTCATTTTTTATGTCCAAATAATCTGGGTACTGTGTTTTAGTCCTGCTGGATGAACGCCTAGATAAATGGCATTCTGGCATGAAGTTATATCTGGGCTTTGTGTGTTGTTGCAGGTCCCATGGCCAATGCTGCGGCCCCAGCCACTGCACCTCAGAAGTTGATTCCTCCACAGCCAACTGGCCGGCCTTCACCTGCACCCCCTGCCGTGCCTCCTGCCGCTTCACCCGTCATGCCACCCCAGACACAGTCACCAGGTCAGCCAGCCCAGCCTCCTCCAATGGTCCAATTTCACTCCAAAGCCAACCGCATCACTCCAATCCAGAAACCCCGGGGCCTGGATCCAGTGGAGGTGCTGCAGGAGAGGGAATATCGGTAAGTTCCAATTTGTATGTAACACAAAATAAGATGTCTGAAACCTTAAAAATCGTGCAGAAATTAGCTTTAAAGCAGACTTTGGGCAAATTTGAAAAAAACGTGTAGCTTTATGTATTAGTTTTGTCCTTAATCATCCCACAATATACACGGCTCAAAAAAATGAAATGAACACTTTGAAAACACACAAGATGTTAATGGGGAAAAATCTCATGCTGGATATCTATACTGATAAGGACTGGATAATGTGTTAGGAACGTAAGGATGCACCATCTTTTGATGAAAATGATCGACCTACAGAAGACTGAATTCAAAGACACCCCGAAAATCAGAGTGAAAAAATAATGCAGCGGGCTAGTCCATTTTGCTGAAATTTAATCGCAGCAACTCAGAATGGTCCTCCGTAGTTTGTATGGCCCCCACGTGCTTGTATGCATGTCTGACAACGTAGTGGGAATGCTCCTAATGAGACGATGGATGGTGTCCTGGGGGATTTAGGTCAGGCGAGTGTGGGGGCCATTCAATGCTATCAATTCCTTCATCCTCCAGGAACTGCCTGCATACTCTCCCCACATGAGGCCGGGCATTGTCGTGCACCAGGAGGAACCCAGGACCCACTGCACCAGTGTAGGGTCTGACAATTGGTCCAAGGATTTCATCCCGGTACTTAATAGCAGTCGGGGTGCCATTGTCTAGCCTTCTACAGGTTTGTGCGTCCCTCCATGGATATGCCTCCCCAGACCATCACTGGCCCACCACCAAAACAGTCATGCTGAATGGTGTTACAGGCAGCATGACGTTCTCCACGGCTTCTCCAGACCCTTTCATGTCTGTCACATGTGCTCAGGGTGAACCTGCTCTCATCTGTGAAAAGCACAGGGCATCAGTGGCGGACCTGTGGTGCCGCGCAGTGAGCAGAGGGCCCACTAGAGGACATCGGGCCCTCAGACCACCCTCCATGAAGTCTGTTTCTGATTGGTCAGAGACATTCAGTGGCCTGCTGGAGGTCATTTTGTAGGGCTCTGGCAGTGCTCATCCTGTTCCTCCTTGCACAAAGGAGCAGATACCGGTCCTGCTGATGGGTTAAGGACCTTCTTCGGCCCTGTCCAGCTCTCCTAGAGTAACTGCCTGTTTCCTGGAATCTCCTCCATGCTCTTGAGACTGTGCTGGGAGACACAGCAAACCTTCTGGCAATGGCACGTATTGATGTGCCATCTTGGAGGAGTTGGACTGCCTGTGCAATCTCTATAGGGTCCAGGTATCGCCTCATGCTACCAGTAGTGACACCGACCCTAGCCAAATGCAAAACTAGTGAAAAACAGTCAGAAAAGATGAGTAGGGAAAAAATTGTCAGCGGCCTCCACCTGTAAAGCCATTCCTGTTTTGGGGGTTGTCTCATTGTTGCCCATCTAGTGCACCTGTTAATTTCATGAACACCAAAGCAGCTGAAACTGATTAACAACCCCCTCTGCTACTTAACTGACCGGATCAATATCCCAGGAGTTTCATTGACTTGATTCTATACTCTTATTAAAAAGTGTTCCTTTAAATTGTTGAGCAGTTTATTTCTCCTTGTATAACGGGACACGCGCCGTGGTTTCATTAATTCCTAATGGCACTCCTACGCATCTGCTAACATATGTGCCTTTGCGAGCACCAGAACACGTTGCCAGAGCACCATTCGATTTAGTGCGGCGCAATTTTGCAAAAGTGTCAGGGACTTCTTTTGCATGTTTCTCGTGGAAACACATATGCTCTCCGTCACACCTGCATGGTGTGAACAGAGCCTTACTCTTTTCTAAGCTATTAATGGGACTGATTACCACCAGGAGGGCTCTGCCCTGGGTTGTTCCTGAGCCTTTTCCTACCAGGCATGGAATGCTCCAACCAATCTGAATTTCCTGACATTCATGTAGAAGGGGCTCTTGGGACCTTTCTTTGTAGACATTCTTTTTTTAGCTTTCAGGCACCTTTTAGTCTTGGCCTGTCTCTCATTTTTCAGATCCATGCAATTTCAACCTTACTGTCTTTTGAGGAGTACACTTGAGTATCTGCACCCTCCATTTATGGGGTTTGCTTAGGTAATGCTGTCTTTTTTGTAGGTGTGCATGGATGTGATCCCCTCTCCCAATTGGAGATTGTAGTTTTCTTCCCCATGTGGAGCAATTCATCCTCCGGTTCAATAGAAACAAGTCTTTCAAGATGAGTCTCTGCACTCCCCTATTCACTTCTCATCCTTTGTGTTCACATTAGAAAGGAGAACATGGTGACCTAAGATGGGAACAGAGAAGCTGAGTTGCTGAACGTGCTCTTTGCTCTAAAAATTGGGGATGAATTACTCCATGGTCACTACAGTTACATGGGTCAGTAAGGGCTTACTCCTACAGCTAATTTCCATTTTAAAGCAGTATAAAACTCAGATTTATAATTGGTACCTACAGGTAAGCTTGTCTGTAGGTAAAATGACTATCTCCTGAACATGTGAGATATTCAGATTGGATCCAGCCAATAATGTCACTGTGGATGCACAGTGACGCCCTGCATTCAGGGTACATGGAGTGTATGATCAATGCAGAAAGCTGAGCTGCAATGAGGACTTTAATGCACATGCATGGGTGTGACATTGTTGCAGCTTGGCCATTCAAATGGCTGGAGAGTGATAATCCAAAAGGAAGACCGGGCCAGGATGGGAGCACTAGCAGCAGTGACAGCGCAGTGCTGGAGGACTCCGTTTTGCATACTAGCACACTATGGCTTTAACCTGCAAGGGGCCATTTTTTATTTTTTCTTTAACTACTGCTTTAAGACTGTCTGTCAGTGTGTGAATGTCTGTAGCCAGTTTTACTGTAAAACAAATATTTACCGTATAAAACCATTTAATTTTTACTCTTTTTGTTCTCTGTACAGACTCCAGGCACGTATTGCACACAGGATCCAGGAGCTGGAGAACCTTCCAGGGTCATTAGCTGGTGACCTTAGGACCAAAGCTACAATAGAGCTGAAAGCCTTGCGTCTCTTAAACTTTCAGAGACAGGTGGGTCTGTGTGCTGTTGTATACATGTGGTATGGAATCTCTGAGTTTAAACGGTTATCCTAAGATTTTACGATGATCATCCATACATATGATTTTTCCAGCTGCGACAAGAAGTCGTGGTCTGTATGAGAAGGGACACTGCTCTAGAGACTGCACTGAACGCCAAGGCTTACAAGCGCAGTAAACGGCAATCGCTGCGTGAGGCTCGGATCACAGAGAAACTGGAGAAACAGCAGAAGATTGAGCAGGAGCGCAAGAGACGGCAGAAACATCAGGTGAGGAAGTGATGAACTACTAGGAGATACGTGTACTGTGATTCACTGGTCGTCAGAGTGTAAATCCTGGGCTCCGAATTACCTGCTGGTCAAGTACCAATATACATTGGGTTTGTGCATGATGGTTTACATTTCTTTGCTGTGACCAGGATGGTAAAAACAGGCTTGTTGACAATGATGTCATATCAACTCCCAAGCTGGTGATGATCTGGTAAAGCAGTGTTTTTAACATTCATTTTGCTTCTAAAATCCTAAAAGGAGCATAGTGAGCTAGACAGCTAAATATTGAAGGAGTGGGAGGTGGGGAGAAAGTGACTCTCCCTGACCTTGTAAGCACGGTTTTACTGGTACCACACCCCTAAGGAAAATATGTTGAAAAAGACCCTAACCAGAAAAACTAATGGGCTTTAAAGGTACCAAACCATATCAATAAAAGTGAATTGAACAAATATAGGAACAGTAAATAAAATTGAACACCTTTTATTAGGTTAAAAAAAGCCACCCATAGGTGGAGCATATTCATCAGACATAGAGAACCATAAAAATAGAATACAGAAAATGAGACCTGGCCACAGTAAATTGTTGCTGATGTCCTAGACACAGACGGCGTCACGGGTATCAGCTGCAAAAAAATAGCCATAGTCTTAGAGCAAATAGGCTAAACTGTACAAATGGTGGATAAGATGGTACATGGCTATAAATGAAATGGATAATTGTATTAATTTTGATATAGGCAGGGGCGGACTGACCATTTGGAAACTCGGGCACTGCCCGAGGGCCCGGGGTCAGTAGGGGGCCCCATGAGATGCCTCTGGTACCTTTTTCATAGACTTTTTTGAGTTTGAGCAAGGACACGGGCTACATGATCCCCTATTGCCCGGGGGCCCCATGATTTGCCAATCCGCCCCTGGATATAGGACATCTAACCAGATAGTGTCATAGGTGATAATGAACAAATAAACATGTTTCCACTTGAAACCATGAAAAGGTACTTCATGGGGCAGAGCCCACTTCAGGGAACAAAACAAAGCATGAATTCCGGTTGATGCTACCAGCACAATATCAGATAGCTCCTGCAAGATATGGGCCAATCGTATCTGGATGGACAGAGGGGGGTCATAAGTAATGATCATCGATCAAGAAAGAATCCAAGTCCACTTGAAGACTTGTAACAAACAGAGTCGTCATTCATTCAATTAGAGATCTATTGGCCAAATGCTACAGACCACAAAGTGTAGTAGGACTCGGATTACTTTCAGTGGAGAAAAGTTTCTAATCGAAGGAGGCGGAGGGAAAAACCTCAAACCCACTTCCCCTTGTGTAGTCCTCTTGAGCTAGACAGCTACAGCATACTCTGATCATGTAGACACAAACTAGTCCTTAATGTAAAATAAAGGCTGACTCCTACTTTTTACAAATAGCATTTTCTAAAAGTAATAATTTGATAAAGTGTGTACATACAAGTTAGGCTGGTTTCACATTGATCTGTTTTTCTTCTGCTTTTGCTTTAAAAAAAAAAAAAAAAAACGGAAAAAAAACGTGACCATGTATTTCATGTAATTTAAAAAACACGGTAAGATCATGGTAAAAATGCATATGTGTGTTTGCTAGACTCTAGTGTGAAACCAGCCTTGTATTGGCGTATAACTTGTCTGCATGATCTGTTGTCATAAGAATGGCTCAGACTTTCCTTGTAAAGGGTAGATAACAGAAGAAATGAGACAACAACCGATATTTGCTTGGGAAGACGTTTTTAATTCTTCCCCCATGGAAACAAACCTAAGATCAGCAATTCCCACATCGGCTAACTGCAGTGGAAAACTGCAAGCTTACAAAGGCACAAGGCCTTAGATTGTAAGCTCCCAGGATCAGGCCCTCCTAACCCTGTTGTATTGAACTGTATTGTTGCTGTGTTGTCTCCCGTTAATTGTAAAGCGCTGAGCAAACTGTTTGGCGCTTTATAAATCCTTTATAATAATAAGGCCTTGTCTCCTGGCTAATGATCATTGCTTACAAGTTTAAAGAAGGGATTTTTTTTTGCATTGAAAGCTTGCTATGGTTTCCATTGCAGTTCTCTGTCTAAAGGCAATTTACTCTTCAATACTTTAGAAAGTATGATTTCAAGAGGCCATATATCACTTGCATTTCATAGTGTGAATATTAGCTTGGTACCTTATGTGTGTACTTGCTGCGGTCAGGCTACTTTTTTTAAAAGCGAGGCAAAGGGCATAGATAAGGGTAACAAATGCAGGAAGAAGAGGGGGTCTGTGCCTGTGCTGAAAGGGTTGAATGCTCGTTTGTCTAGGAGAACAGTAAAAGGAGATCTACTTACCCGGTCCTCCACTAATCCGCAGCTTCTGCACCCCCAAGCTTTAGCAGTCTAGAGTTCGAACGTCATCAGACCAGAGCAAGGTCTATAGCCCCGCTTTGGACATGGTGACGCCGAGGGACAGTCCAGTGCCAGAAGCGGAGGATCAGATAAGTAGAACTGTTTCTCCTTTCCCCTAGACAATGAGCTATTAACCACTGGCAGTGTGGGCCCAGAAACACTGCAAGGGATATATATATATATATATATCTGCCTGGAGTTGGGCTTTAATGCTCCAGACAATAAATATGAAGATATATGATGGGAATTTTTTTTTTTTCCACATTCCAAAGGATTTGTAATTCTCTCCATCAATTTTTCAGATTGGAGAGACCTTTAGGGCAGGAGACCTAACTTTTTACTAACATTTTTTTTTTTAGAATAAGGTAGCCTCACTGACTTGAGCATTTTCTTCTCCTGATTCTCCTCTTTCCATTTTAGGAATATCTAAATAGCATTCTCCAACATGCCAAGGACTTCAAGGAATTCCACCGATCTGTCACAGGGAAGATCCAGAAACTGACAAAGGCTGTGGCCACGTACCATGCCAACACAGAGAGAGAACAGAAGAAGGAGAATGAGAGGATTGAGAAGGAGAGAATGCGTCGTCTGATGGTATGTTTTGGTGGCTCGTGGTCTCCTCTGTTATTTTTCAAATCCTCCATGACTGGTTATCAGATTTGTAGAATCACAACTTTTATGGATAGCACATCGACTGATAGTGGGCAATATGTGACATGTTTTCCTCTTGGACATCCTCTATTTTTGTCATGGTCCTTTCCCTCTTGGTCCTAATTGTTGATGCTCCAGATTAAGTAAACCTTAGTATCTGTATGTGTGTGGCAGTAGTAGGGACATAAGATTGTATAGTTCACTTGGATTTGTTGTGGAAATGTGGAAATGAAATACAGTAGATATAAAAAGTCTACACATCCCTGTTAAAATGTCAGGTTTCTGTGATGTAAAAACATGAGATATATAATTTCAGAACTTTTTCCACCTTTTAATGTAACCTATAAATTGTACAACTTTGTTGTACAGTTTATAGGTCACATTAAAGGTGGAAAAAGTTCTGAAATGATTTATCTTTGCCTCCTTTTTTTTTTTTTTTTTTTTTTACATCACAGAAACCTGATATTTTAACAGGGGTGTGTAGACTTTTTTTTATATCCACTGTATGGTACGGTCTACCATTGTCCCCTTTTCTACATACAAGTGTTTTTTTTATTTTCTGCATGTTGAAAATTTTGCAATCTGAAATGCGACTTACATGGCCTGACTTCGCTGGCAGGATCAGTGGGTATTTTTGGCATTTTGCAGGGACACTAAACGTAAACTGTAAGTGCAGATGCATTTATATAAGGTGGTGTCATTGTATGTCAGGTTGGGCTTTGTTCAAGTTTGGATTCTTAAACCATGGAGACATGTGAATGGCCCAAATGATCAGTTTCACATACCATACATGCATAGGCATCTCATTGCATTGTTAATTTGGTTATAGATTGAAAGTATTTATTGTATCATATGTCCTATAATTCAGATCTATAATAATGTAAGCAGGGGAAAAAGTATAAACCTAAGACGCAGCTCGAGCCGTTTCCATTACTTTTGATGGAAAATAATTTGTTTAGGATACTGTATGTGAAATTTTGAATTGCGTGTTCATGGGGTAGAATAAAATGGTGGTTTAAAATTAATAGCCCCCTGTACCTGGTGGTGTTGGGTGAAATGACAAAAACATTTTCAGTTAATCCCATTTTTCCATCCATACAATAAACGTTATGTCTTGTCCTTTGTGCATTGCGTATGTCCTGACAATAAATGGGTCGTCTCCTTCTCCCTAGGCGGAGGATGAAGAGGGCTACAGGAAGCTGATTGATCAGAAGAAGGACAAACGCCTGGCCTACCTCCTGCAGCAGACAGACGAGTATGTGGCCAACCTGACGGAGTTGGTGAGGCAGCACAAAGCTGCCCAGGTACTAAAGGAGAAGAAGAGGAGGAAAAAGAAAAAGGTGAGTTGGTCCAATATATGAAATGTCTGCAAGTGGAAGTACATCTTTCCTGTTTCTTTAGTTTTTTGTTTTTTTTTTTTAACTCCTTGTTTGTTTCAGCTTCAAGAAAATACAGAAGGCCAACAGTCTTCACTTGGACCAGATGGCGAGGTGAGACATGGAATGCAAAGCAAAGAAATCTGTAGCTTCACTGATGAATGTAGATGAATGTCTTTCTGACCATCAAAAGTGTCATTTGGATTGAATTTGAATAAGGATTTATTTATACGGTTGCAAGAAAGGCCATATTTCGTACATGGCCATATTTCTCAGCCCTGGAGTTACAGGTGCAACATAAAGCCAACAGCCTCTCAAAATCAATGACGGGCTGAAACATGCAGCAGATATATGCACATTAGAGCCGCACTGCACACGTACCTTGCACAGATGTGCATATATCTGTGGACAACCGCTGAAAATATTAACCTGTTCACTTTGACAGGCTGCTGGCAGCACACTGTACGCTACATCTGTGACTCCAGGCATATGTTAATGCCTGGAGTCAAACTGTGTGGCCCTCTTGGAGCTGTGTGCGTGAAGGTGAAAGTTGTAGGTTATGTACATTTTAGCCATGCATGGCAATTTGAAAAATCAACCTACAGACCTTCTGAAAGCTGATTATTTTTTTTTTTTTTTTTTTTAAGTAACGGGCATCTGAAGTTTGTAAATATCTTGGATACTGCAGTCTGGGCTTTCTAGCTTGCACTAAGTAAAGCCAGCATTTTTTTGTGTATTAAAGTTAACCTGGTTTAGCCTAGAAAGTGCCCAGGCTATAACAACTTCAGGACAAAACAAAAAAAAAAAAAAGAGCATCAAGATCTTGCAAAATAAAAGCGATCTTTATTAAATATCATTCAAAGACTTCAGTGTATGGATCCCGAGTTCAAAGTATGTGTAAAACGACCTATACAGTTTAAAATAGAAATGAAAGAAAACATTTGTGTATAGATATAGAAAACATAAATACCTTTTTTCCCATTTTATAAATGATCACAATCCCTCTGTTCTCAGCTGCATAGAGAGGTGAGCGAGGAGAAACAGCAGACACTGGACTTCCCAGTGAATGTGTGTGTGGGGGGGGGGGGAGGGGCTCACAAGTCTGATCATTGGAGGAGAGCAGGCGGATTTCCAGCATAGTTGGAGAACTGAACACTGTGCTCCTGCCTAGTGTAGTCAGTTTTTGACAGGAAAGCAGAGGTACTCTCAGAAACACCAGGGATTTCACGCAAAGGAAGCAATACAAAGAGAACAGGACGCTTTTTCATACAAGTATATAGTACAGCAGGCACATATCAGGAATAGGAAATGTTGGGTTTACATATACTTTAACAGCGGTATAAACGGAGAGAAGTTTTGTATGTGTTGCACAAGTTGACTTGTACTGACTGTCATTTATTTTCCCTGCAGCCTCTGGATGAGACGAGCCAGATGAGTGACCTTCCAGTCAAGGTGATCCATGTGGAGAGTGGCAAGATCTTGACTGGTACAGATGCTCCAAAGGCTGGGCAACTGGATGCCTGGCTAGAGATGAATCCTGGGTAAGCAAGAGCTGAAAACAATTAAGGTCCTGTCACATGCTGGTGCTCTGCTCAGCCTGGGATCCATGAGCAAGTTCCCTACTGAATCCGAGCAGGATGGGAAGGATGTTAGTGTTGTGACATAGCATTTTGTGGTAGACCATACTGGCTCCATGGGTGGACTTGGTGTCCCTTTACATTAGGATACCTCTGATCCATCATGTTTAGGTCTGGAACCTGGACGGACTCTGAGGTAGCCTGAAGTAGACGAACGCAAGTCTATTGTACGCCCCTTGAGGGTCAGGGACTGATGTGAATGTACAATATACAGTCAGGTCCATAAATATTGGGACATCGACACAATTCTAACATTTTTGGCTCTATACACCACCACAATGGATATGAAATGAAATGAACAAGATGTGCTTTAACTGCAGACTGTCAGCTTTAATTTGAGGGTATTTACATCCAAATCAGGTGAACGGTGTAGGAATTACAACAGTTTGCATATGTGCCTCCCACTTGTTAAGGGATCAAAAGTAATGGGACAATTGGCTTCATAGCTGTTCCATGGCCAGGTGTGTGTTATTCCCTCATTATCTCAATTACAATGAGCAGATAAAAGGTCCAGAGTTCATTTCAAGTGTGCTATTTGCATTTGAAATCTGTTGCTGTCAACTCTCAAGATGAGATCCAAAGAGCTGTCACTATCAGTGAAGCAAGCCATCATTAGGCTGAAAAAACAAAACAAACCCATCAGAGAGATAGAAAAAACATTAGGCGTGGCCAAAACAACTGTTTGGAACATCCTTAAAAAGAAGGAACGCACCGGTACAATATTCATATTGTGGTGATGTATAGAGCCAAAAATGTTAGAATTGTGTCCATGTCCCAATATTTATGGACCTGACTGTATATGTAAAGTGCTGCGTAAAATGACGGCGCTATATAAGTACCAATAATAATAATATTTACATCCGCCTGCCCATAGACCTGCATGAAGCTTCCAGTCAGTTGCACCTGAAAAACTGACACATGACCAGGGGCGGACTGACCATTTGGAAACTCGGGCACTGCCCGAGGGCCCGGGGTCAGTAGGGGGCCCCATGAGATGCCCCTGGTACTTTTTTCATAGGCTTTTTTTGCATTTGGGCAAGGACACAGGGGCCCCATGATCCCCTATGGCCCGGGGGCCCCATGAGTTGTCAATCCGCCCCTGCACATGACCCTGATCGAAAAGCCCATGTGAAAGGACCTTTTATGTGCTTCAGATCTAGATCTTGAAGTTGGATTTTTTTTTTTGGAGATGAAAAACTGGCCTTCTAATTAACTCTGATCTCAGAGGTCTTGTCCTATTTACCTGAACATCTACCACTGGAGGGTTTGATATCTTGGCTGATGTCTCATATTTTTTTTTTTTTTTTTCTTCAGTCTTTTTCGGTCTTCAATTCAATGACCATATTACCCAGACAGCATCTGTCATTTTTTATAACTCCAAGATCTGATAAAATGATAAGAGATTCATGTAGCAACTAGATCAGCAATGGGCAAACTACGGCCCGCGGGCCGTATACGGCCCGGCGGACCTTTTAATCCGGCCCGCGGAGCGTGATAAGAAAAAAAAACAGCCAGGGCAGGCAAACATTGGCTGTCAGGATGTGTGTAGGCGGGGCAGCGTGACGAACGTGAGGGGAGCTAGGCTCCTCTCACAGTCCGCCCTGAAGACCGGAACGGCGCGGGAACTCGGCGAGAGGAACGTGCGGAGCAAAGGTAAGCAAATTAACACAGGGGGGACTTGGCTTACTACTTGGGGGGAATAGTACTGTGGGGGATGAATTAATATGGGGGATGAATTAATATGGGGGATGAATTAATATGGGGGATGAATTAATATGGGGGATGAATTAATATGGGGGATGAATTAATATGGGGGATGAATTAATATGGGGGATGAATTACTATAGGGGGGTGAATTACTATATGGGGGATTAATTACTATGCTTACTATGGGGGAATATTACTATACTTACTATGGATGGCATGGTAGTGTTTAAATTAATCTAAACATTTAATGTTACAAATTTTAATTTTATATTAATTCACACATACACATCATTCATCTACTCTTGGTCCGTCCCCCGGGTCCAATATATGAACCCATTGCGGCCCTCAAGTCAAAAAGTTTGCCCACCCCTGAACTAGATGATATTTTCGTTCACCAACTTTGGATGGCAGATGGTACAAGTATGATGAGCTGTGGAATCCACCCATAGAGAATAGTAGCAGGAGACTGAGTGACTGAAGGAAAAGTTCCAGCCTATGCTGGTCAAAAGTGTAAAACTTCCACTTTTCTAATGTAAATCTTAAGGTGCACACTAAGGAGCTATCTGTGGACCTCTCTTAATGGCTTTAAACAGAGGACATGGTAGACAAAAGTGCATTTACATAAACTGCTCTTAGAATTCAAGAATGGTTTGAGGGACACAACGAGTTTGATGTTTTGACTCGGCTACCAAATTCTTCTGCTCTCCATTGAATTGAGCATCTGTGGGACATACTGGAAAAACAGATCCGATCCATGGAGGCCCCAGCTTACAGGACTGCTACTGAATGCTTGGTACCAGACAGCACAGCATACCTTCAAAGGCCTAGTAGAGTCCATGCCTCAGCGGGTTATTTTGGGTGGTCATAATGTTATGGCTGACAGTTGTAAATGTAACCATTGCTACTAAGGGATCCCTGTTTGTCTGCCAATTCCATTCCTGTATTGTTTGTAATTGCTACATTGTATCGCTTTCTATGAAGACCTATTATTTTGGAGGACTCTGTGCTCCATCTAGTGGCCATAATGGGGTATTTCTCCTGCTTTGCTCTTTGTACATTATGAATGAACTATATTTTTTTTCTATTGCCCATATTTGAAAAACATCTCAGCCAGAAGAGATAATGGGTTAACACCTTCCCGTCCGGCCTATAGCAGATTGACGGCCGGCGGGACACTCGCCGTTGTGACTGGGCATCATATGACATCCTGTCAAAACGAGCTGCTCACGTGGCCGCGCAGCGGCGCGATCTGTCACCAGCTGTGCCCCCGGAACACAGCCGATGCCATATCACTACACCGGCCCGTTGCCAGTGTCATGTAACCGCTGTGACCAGCAGATCACATGACAATTGTATACAATGGATGGCTTTCTGTCGTGCCATGACTGCCATCCATTGTATACAATTATGTTGTTAGCTGTGACTGGTCAAGGCAGTCACATGATACAGACAGGGCCAATCACAGCCCATCTGTGTCATGTGATCAGCTTTGCCCAGTCACAGCTAATCACCACAAAATCAGTTTTCATTCAGTAACAATGATTTCAAATATCAATGAATTACATTGGTATTAGCAGTCATAATATGTTAAAAAAAAAAAAACAAATCCTGCTCACTTGCCCAGAGTAGTTCAATGGTATTACAGTAATATTGTATTGCTTTGGTCACAGTGTGATGAAAAATAAAATCGTAAAAAAAAAGAAAAATTTAATAAAAAATAGAAACATTTTGAAAAAAAAAAATACAAATCCAATTATTATTTTCATCAAAGAAATGTAGCAGAATACACTTTGACAGAAACGAAGAAAAGTTGGGTTTTTTTTTTTCAAAAGTTTCAGGTGTTTTTTTTTTTTTGTTTTTTTTTTGTTTTTTTTTTTTAATTTAGCAAAAAATACAAAACCCAGTGGTGATTAAATACCACCAAAAAAAAGCTCTATTTGTGTGGAAAAAATTCAAAACATTTCATATGGGTACAGTGTTGCACGACCGTGCAATTGTCATTCAAAGTGCGACAGTGCTGAAAGCTAAAAATTGTCCTGGGCAGGAAGGGGGTGTAAGTGACCTGTATTGAAGTGGATAAAAACATTACATTTTGCTCCATTCTCAAAACAGATGGTTAGTTTGCACAGAACAAGTGTACATGCAGTGTTGCTGGACATACAGCTATGCAATTTTTTTTTATAGATCTATGTATAAATGGACCTGTTTTGTGTTCTGGTTATGATTTTATTTCTTCTCTACCTTCCTTCCTTATATTTTAGGACCATGTCAGACAATAGATTCTGGTACTGGTGACATTTCGCTGGTGGTTGAATTGCTAAAATTAATTTTCTCTTATGCTTGATGTTTCTTAACCCCTTAGCACCGGCGCGTCCCAGCCCTTTAAGGGTTTCAGGAGGCGGGGCGGGGTTTTAAGGTCATGTGACCGTCGTGAATCGCCGTTTCGGTGGTCACATGATCGGGAAAGGTCCCGATCGAAAGAGGAGATCGGGACCTTTCCGTGAGTACTGGACATGTGTGCTGGGAGCGCGCGCTCTCAGCACATATGTTTTTGTTAATTGCACGCAAATTTGCGGCCGCTCGGTGTCAAGGCCTAGACGCCGGGAGGCCGTACATTTGCGTGCGGCCAGCGTGAAGAAGTTTTAACATCGACCATGAACTTCAGCTGTCATAAGCAAACTCCCTACTTCAGGCAGCAAGGGAGCCACTAGAGCCATAGGATGTAAAATGAATTGTAGCACCTCTGTTTGCTGGCAGTGTGCTTCGGTCCCTAGGCTGCATGGCCTGCCTCCAGGTGATGTCACAATGTACACACCATAGCTGCACTGCCTATCTTTTAAAGTGTGAAAAGTCTGCTTAGACTTAGGTTGAAATCTAATACTTTTCAATTATTTTCAACAGTTACGAAGTTGCTCCAAGATCAGACAGCGAGGAGAGCGGGTCTGAGGAGGAAGAGGAGGTAAGATAAAGTAATCATAATTAGCAGGAACAAAAGAACAAGCATAAGTAACCACACCGAAGCATAAATGTTGAACTATCGGGCTCAGAAAAAAGGGCCTTTTATATGTAACTCACAATGGGATAAATATACAACACAATACTATAAAAACAATTATAATATTTATTAATCCATCCAGTTAAAATAGATATTTTAAATAAAAACAATGAATATCAGGGCCTAGCACCATCATACAGTTTGCGATGTGTTTGTGAACAAACAATGAGCGTATAGGATCAACAGGTTTTTGCTGTATTTGCTGCTTCAGGATCGATGCTCGGAGATGCAACACTAGATCTTAGATCCAATTACACACTCATATACCCATGGCCATCTAAAACGCACTCCCAAAAAAAAAGGCACAGAGGCTGAAATGCCAGGCCTAATCAACCAGGACAAAAAAAAAAAAATCTATGACATAGCATACACAGCATATCCTACTCACCAAACCAATAGCTGGTAACTGCCAAAACTGCATAGACAGTCACCCAAAGAGGAAATCCCAACATTACCTGCCCAGTTATATATTGTGCTTAATTGCTTGAGTCCGCCCATCTCCCCTCCTGTCCCCCACGCCCCACCAAATGAACACAGCCCACACACCTGAACAGGTGGGGGCATAGCAACGGGACGCTCCACACATTTGCCCAGAAGAAAAATGGCAACATACACGTTCCTATGACATCATATCCAGCACCAAGACTAGTAGTACTATGAGCACCATATTGGGACACCCCAAAGTATCACGGGCGCCATCTTGGAGTACCCGCAGACATTATCTACATCTACCAAAACAAACCTAACCAGAAATGCCCTAAGCCCTTCAAAAACACCAAATCAAAACCACCATGAATACACACCAAAAAATAAAATGAATAATAAGTAACCAAAAGCAAAATTACTCAACATAAGCGTATATATACCTCTGAATATGTTTTTGGACATGGATCACCCACAAAATTAAAAAAGACTAAATAAAACAATATATAAAATATAGTTTATACACATACACACACTAATATTCTACAAAAAAACTCATGCAGAAAAAAAAAATTACGGGAAAAAAATAGTGGATATAAAAAGTCTACACACCTCTGTTAAATTGTCAGGTTTCTGTGATGTAAAAAAATGAGACAAAGATAAATCATTTCAGAACTTTTTCCACCTTTTTAATGTGACCTATAAACTGTACAACTCAATTGGAAAACAAACTGAAATCTTTTAGGGGGGGGAGTAAGCATAAAAAAAATAAAATAATGTGGTTGCATAAGTGTGCACACCCTCTTATAACTGGGGATGTAGCTGTGTTCAGAATTAAGTAATCATATTCAAAACCATGTTAAATAGGAGTCAGTACACACCTGCCACCATTTAAAGTGCCTTTGATTAACCCCAAAGAAAGTTCAGCTGTTCTAGTAGGTCTTTCCTGAAATTTCTTAGTCGCATCCTACAGCAAAAGCCATGATCCTCAGAGAGCTTATGAACAGTTCCAAATACCAGTCAATATTGGCACAAAACCTTCAGGCTTCTGCTAGAAGGCTGAACATGAAGAGGAATTTCATCTTTCAGCATGACAACGATCCAAAGCATACATCCAAATCAACAAAGGAATGGCTTCACCAGAAGATGATTAAAGTTTTGGAATGGCCCAGACCTGAATCCGATTGAAAATCTGTGGGTTGATCTGAAGAGGGCTGTGCACAGGAGATGCCCTCGCAATCTGACAGATTTGGAGTGTTTTTGCAAGGAAGAGCGGGCAAATATTGCCAAGTCAAGATGTACCATGCTGATAGACTCATACCCAAAATGACTGAGTGTTGAAGCCACTTTTTGATGTGATTCCAGCAAAGTATTAGTTTAAGGGTGTGTACACTTATGCAACCATATTATTTTAGTTTTTTATGTTTATTTTCCCCCTCCCTAAACAATTTCATTTTTTCAATTGAGTTGTACAGTTTATAGGTCACATTAAAGGTGGGAAAAGTTCTGAAGTGATTTATCTTTCTCATTTTTTTTACATCACAGAAACCTGACACTTTAACAGGGGGTGTACACTTTTTATACCCACTGTATATGTACACTTACACTTTTTTGTTGTTTCTGACAAAGCCATGTTTTAACATTTCAATGTTTTGCTGCTGAGTATTTGACTTTGGTAGTGTTAGGTGTAGTGTGAGGGGTCGGATTCAGGGTGAAGATGCACTGAACCTGCCATTGCAATTCTCAGAAGGCGCCAGATTGCTTCTCATGAGATGGGTGGAGCCGTGTCCATTAACTAGCATCTGTCTCTGTATATCACCTAGGGTCTCCTTTCTTACAGGGAACAGAATCCATTTATTTTACTTTTCATTCCACTCAGTTACATTCTTGAAGGAGAGAGGCAAGCATGTTTATGCATTTTGATAACCTTTACTCCTCTTTCACAGCTGGACATGATCAGACCCTCCTCTCAAGCCTGTGAAATGGTAGGTGCAAACAGACTTTTGTCCATTTACACCCATCTACCTCCACTCCGATCTGGTCTGCTGAAAAAAGAAAAACAACAAAAAAAAAACAAAAAAAAAAAAAGGAAAGGGATTAGTCTGTCTGTCTAGGCGGATCGGATGGGAGGGCAGGCAGATATAAATGGACAGCACAGTCGGTTTACACCCAACTGCCCAGAGCGTAGGGCTCTGTCTGTCTGCTCTGCAAAAACTAACTGAGACACTGACCTGTGATCCGCCTGCTCTGCTCTGATCTGCAGACTGATCCCCTGCAGATCTAAACGGAGTCCACCCCATGTGAAAGGGGCCTAAATGGCATGCACGTGGGGTTTACCTTGCCCGCAGCTCAGTGGCCTTTGTTTTGTCCCATCCTGCACAGAATGATGACTTGATCTTTCAAGTCTTTGGGTGCTGCTTTAGACTTACTAACTAGAGAATCCAGGGGGTGCTTGTAATGCATTCATCGATCATTTCTAGTACATAATCGCTTCATCCTAATCGTGATCTGTCTTTATACTTAGGAAGAGGAGGAGGACCAGTCTTCAGCCACTGTCACCGCTAAGCCTGCAGTGGAAGAGAAGAAAATCGCTGATCCAGACAGTGATGATGTTTCGGAAGCATGTGCTCGGGAGATTATCGAGTGAGTGTTCTACCCAGCAGCTTAACCATTTGTTGACCGCGCTATAGCAGAATGACAGCTACAGCCCAGTTCTGGGAGGGCGTCATATGACGTGCTCCTAGAACAGTGCCCCCGGCGGTGCACATCTTTTGGACACAGCTGATCACATGACACAGTAAAGTGCCGATGACAACGGCCTTTTACCACCTGATCAGCTGTGTCCAATCACAGCTGATCACTATGTAAACACACTTGCCGGTTTTCGGCAGTGCTTTCCTCATGCTGTCACAGCATAAGGAAAGTACTGCCCAGTTAGTACTTTCCTCATGCTGTGACAGCGTGAGGAAAGCACTGCCGAAAACCGGCAAGTGTGTTTACATAGTGATCAGCTGTGATTGGACAAGTCTGAAAGTAGACATCTACACTGATAATCAGAGCACTGATTATCAGTGCAGCCCCAAAAGTGCCGAGCAGTGCTGCCAATTTGTGCCCGTTGGTGCTGCATGCATATTCGTGCCTCCTCATCAATGCTGCCTATCCGTGCCTGCTCATCAGTGCCTTCTCATCAATGCTGCCTATCCGTGCCTGCTCATCAGTGCCTTCTCATCAATGCTGCCTATCCGTGCCTGCTCATCAGTGCCTTCTCATCAATGCTGCCTATCCGTGCCGCCTCATCAGTGCCTCCTCAATGCTCCATTAGTGCTGCCCATCAGTGCCTCCTCATCAGTGCAGCCTCATCAATGCACATCAGTGCCCATCAGTGCAGCCTCATCAATGCACATCAGTGAAGAAGAAAAATTACCTGTGTAAAATTTTATAATGGGAACAAGGAAAACTTTTTTTTTTTTTTTTCTCAAAATTTTTGCTCGAAAAGGTTTTCGTTTTATAGTGCAAAAAATAAAAAACCCAGAGGAAGAAAGCTCTACTTGTGTGAAAAAAAAAAATTATAACATTTTCATATGGGTACAGTGTTGCATGACTGCGCAGTTGTCATTCAAAGTGTTGACAGCACCCCCCCCAATCCTCTGTCATTCGCCTAGGCAAATTAGATCCGTGCCTCCTGGAATATGTGACATCAAGGAGGCACCGGAAACCCTGCACGTCATCCCCATTCAGTAACGGAGAAGGGGGGTGGGCTTAGCAGCCCAACATCAGAAAGCTGTACCAGAACCCCTAAGAGCTGGCGCAGTCTTTCAGTAACATGGTGATGTGGGACCCAGCTGCGGCTGCTAAGAAGAGGATCTCAGCAGGACAATACTGGATCTGCTGGTGGGTGAGTATCTTAAATGCACACAGAGCATCAGGCAAGTGGGGAAGAACAAAATAGGGGTTGGGGGTCAAATTCCTCTTTAAACCACAAAATGTAATAATTACCCATTAATCCGGTCTTTTTGTGTGTTTACCTACAATCTCCTGTGGTGGTCTGAGCAAAAAAAAATTTGGATTAGGAGTTTTTTCTTTTCTATATAGGAACCTGTGAAGCTCAAATGTCTAGAAGACATAAGCAGCCCATTCTGAAGGAAATATATCCTTTGCTCTTCAAAGAAAACTATTATGGGGGGGGGGGGAATGGGGGGGCTTCCTGGCTGTTCTGCTGAAGGTACAGACACGCCATTTAGGTCCTCCATGCTTCTCAAGCTCTGTGATGAAGGATTCGTTGTGGTTTGTGTCTGCCCTGTTACTGCTTTCGAATTCATATGTACAAATGCTTAGTAAGACTCTGATGCCATGGGATGGTTCTCTTCTCGCCCCTAGGAGCGCCCGCCAGGATGTGGATGACGAGTACAGCATATCTCACGCTGCCCCTACAGGCCCGCAGTCCTACTATGCCGTAGCACATGCTGTTAGTGAGAGAGTAGACAAGCAGTCCAGCCTTTTGGTGAATGGTGTTCTCAAACAGTACCAGGTGAGGACGAGGGGAAGACGCGTCGCTCTGTGAGCCAATACAGTTCTACATTTTATATACAGTACTCATTGATCTTTCATTGACATGGGCTTTGTCAGATCACAATACTTCAAACTTTGTAACATTTAATATACAAATAGGATTTTCTCATACAGTGTCTGCCAGCTCTAATACAAGCTCTTAAAATGATTCTAAAGGCCTATTTTTTTTTTTTTTTTTAAAGAAAAAAAATAACAAACCTGTCTATACTTACCTGCTGTGTGCGGTGGGTTTTGCACAGAGCAGCCTGGATCCTCCTCTTCTTGGGTCCCCCACTGGTGCTCCTAGCCCTTCCCATCTGTCGGGTGCCCTCACAGAAAGCAGCTTGCTGTGGGGGGCACCCGCTGCTCTGTGTGTCCTTTTACACATGGAGGCGCAGCTGCGCTCAGCCCCCTCGCTTTTCTCATTGGCTCGGCCCCGCCCCTCTCCTCATTGGCTCACTGGCTGTGATTGACAGTGGTGGGAGCCAATGGCTCCCGCTTCTGTCTCCGCCAATGAGAAGAGGGAATCTCGGGATAGCAAAGATTCCAGTGCACATCGCTGGATCGAGAGGGGGCTTAGGTAGAATTAGGGGGGCTGCTGCACAGAGAAGGTTTTTTTTACCTTCATGCATAGAATGCATGAAGGTAAAAAACTTTGAGCCTTTACAACCACTTTAAGCCATTTGACTGGACTACTGCACTGCCATCTAGAAATATTCAAGCACTGTGCTTTCTGTACTCCACCACTTGCCATATTACACACCTCAAATTCACTTTTACCTGGAGCTGACAAGGCCTAATGCAATGCAAAGCTCCTGGCATTCCAGGTCTGTGTGAGGTCTAATATAGAGGGCCATTGTTTGCTCTTTAGACTTGGGCTAGGGAATCACACTGTTAACCCCTTCCCTCCCACTGGGTGGGATTGACAGTGATCACATGATTGGAAGGTGTTCCTGTTGGATGTCAAACTTGAGTCCAGAGCGAGAGTTGTCCATCCAGTGGCACATAAACATCAGCCACCCAGTGATGCATATGTGTCACGTGTGGACGTTCAAAAAATGTTGCTCCAATATTTCATATTCCTGATATCTGCCTGTTGTACCATGTACTTGTGTTTAAAAAGTATACTGTTCTTTGTGTGAAATCCCTGGTGTTCCTGCCAGTCATTCTGCTTGCCTATTAAAACCTAGGCATGAGATCACAGTGTGGTCAGTTTTTCTCGCTGTGCGGGGTACTCAGCCCACTCTCGTCCAATGATGAGCCTTGTGCTAACATGCCTCCCCTTGCAAAATCATTCACTAGGAAGACCAGTGTTCTGTTGTTTGTCCTCCCCCAGCTCTCTGAACTCTTTATGCAGCTCAGATCGGAGGGTATTTGATCACTCATAAAAAGGGAAAAAAAGCTGTTTATAATGTGTTTTTAAAACGAATGGGTTGTTTTACAATGTGAGGGTTCACGTATACTTTAACCACTTTACAACCGCATATGACGTCCTTCCAGAGCGTGCACCCGGCCCTGAAGGTGATCACTGTATCCTATGGACACAGCTAATCACATGTCTAGGTAAAAGGCCAATCACAGTAGCCTTTTATTATTATTATTATTATTATTATTATACAGGATTTATATAGCGCCAACACTTTGCGCAGCGCTTTACAATATAAGGGAGACAGTACAATTACAATACATTTCAGTACAGAAGGAATAGGAGGGCCTTGCTCATGGAGCTTACAATCTAAAGGAAGGGGGAGGTGATACAAAAGGTGATAGCTGCGGGGGATGATCTGGTGGAGGTGATTCAAGTACAGTTCTTAGGTGGAGGTGGGGTAGGCTTCCCTGAAGAAGTGAGTTTTTAAAGATCGCCTAAAGGCAGACAGGGTGGGGGCTGACCGGACATGCTGTGGTAGGGAGTTCCAGAGGATGGGAGAGGCTCTGGAGGAGTCCTGGAGGCGAGCGTGAGAGGAGGTGATGAGGGAGCTAGAGAGGAGGATATCATGGGAGGAGCGGTGTGGGCGATTTGAGCGGTATCTGTGGATGAGGTTGGTGATGTAGCTAGGGGCAATGTTGTGGATGGCTTTGTAAGCTGTGGTTAGTATTTTGAATTTTAAACGTTGGGTTAGTGGAAGCCAGTGGAGGGATTGGCAGAGAGGGGCAGCAGTCACTGATCGGTTGGTAAGGTGTATGAGTCTAGCAGCAGCATTCATAATAGACTGAAGGGGGGATAGCCTGTGTAATAGTAGACCAATGAGGAGGGAGTTGCAGTAATCGAGGTGGGATATAACCAAGGCGTGGATAAGTTGTTTTGTGGTGTCATTGGTCAGGAAGGGTTGGATTTTGGAAATGTTCTGGAGGTTGAGGTGGCAGGATTTAGCCAGTGATTGGATGTGGGGCCCAAAGGCGAGGTAAGAGTCTAGGATTACACCTAGCACCCTGGCATGAGGGGAAGGACCAATAGTTGTGCTGTTGATCTTAATGGTAAAGTCAGGAGTGGGGGATCGGGGGGAGAAAATATTACAAGCTCAGTTTTTGAAAGATTGAGTTTGAGGTAGTGATGTGACATCCATGCTGATATGTCGCTTAGTATATTTGTGATATGTGAGATTGAGGGGGTGAGCTGGGGAGTGGAGAGATAGATCTGGGTGTCATCAGCATAGAGGTGGTATTAGAAGCCATGGGAGGTTATCAGTTGGCCCAGGGAGGAGGTATAGAGAGAGAAAAGGAGGGGCCCAAGAACAGAACCTTGGGGTACCCCAACAGAAAGAGGGAGCGGAGGAGGAGGAGTTGTATGTGACACTGAAAGTGCGTTGAGAAAGGTAAGAGGAGAACCAGGAGAGAGCAGAGTCATGGAGGCCGATGGAGTGGAGTTTACTGAGGAGGAGTGGGTGGTCGACTGTGTCAAAGGCAGCGGAAAGGTCGAGGAGTATGAGTATAGAGTAATGGCCGTTGGTTTTAGCAGTTAGTAGGTCATTAGTGAGTTTTAGTAGGGCAGTTTCTGTGGAATGTTGTGGGCTGAAGCCAGACTGTCTCGGATCAAGAAGGTTGTTGTTGGTGAGGTAGCAGTTCATACGGTTGTGAACAAGGCGCTCGAGAAGCTTGGAGGCAAACAGGAGCAGGGAGATGGGTCTTAAGTTATTCAAACAGGTGGGGTCCAGCAAGGGTTTTTTGAGAATGGGGGTAACCAGTGCATGTTTGAGTGGGGAGGGAAAGGTGCCCATGGAGAGTGAGAGGTTGAAGATGTGGGTTAGAGAGTTAAGGATAGAGCAAGAAGGAGGCTGCAACAGTCGAGAGGGGACAGGATCCAGGGGACAGGTGGTGAAGTGAGCCTTGGAAAGGAGATCGGTAAATTCCTTGGTGGTAACAGGGTCGAAGAAGGAGAGTGTGGAGTTTGGTGTTGGGCCTGGGATATTGGTTAGAGGAGGAAGCTTGACACTGGAGATCTCATCACGAATTGTCGATCTTCTTGAAGTGACTGGCAATCTGCTGTGCAGTAAGTAAGTTGGTGGGTGGAGGCAGTGGGGGGTGGAGTAAGGAATTAAGGGTAGAGAAGAGTTGACGAGGATTGGATGAGAGGGTCTTGATGAGAGTGTTGTAGTAGGTTTGCTTAGCAGCGCGGAGGCTGGAGTTGTATTTGAGAAGAGCGGACTTGTAGAGGGTAAAATTTTCCAGGGATTTATTTTTATGCCATGCTCGCTCAAGAGTGCGGCTGCGTCTCTTGAGACTTCTGGTGTCATCTGTTTGCCAGGGTTGTGACAGGCGAGATCTGGTTCTGCATGTAGAAAGAGGAGCAAGAGCGTCCAGGGAGGATGATAGATAGTAGTTGTAGGCAGATGTGGCCAGCTCTGGGCAGGACAGGGGTGCAATTTCATCATAGAGGCGCTCAGTAGCGGAGTGGAGAAGGTCAGGGCTGAGGTGATGGCGGTTTCTACAGGTAACAGTTTGCTGGTTGGAGGCATGGGAGGTAGGAGGCAGGGAGAGTGTGAAGCTGATAATGATGTGATTAGAGAGAGGAAAGGGGGTGTTAGAGAGGTTACAGGGAGTGCATAGGTGGGTGAATACAAGGTCAAGGGTGTTGCCATTGGTGTGGGTGGTGGATTGTGACCATTGTGTTAGGTTAAAAGAGGAAGTTAGGTTGAGCAGTTGAGAGGTGGCAGGGGTGCGAACATTGACTGGGATGTTAAAGTCACCAAGGATGATGGCAGGCACCTCAGAGAAGAGACCGTATGGTAGCCATGCTGAAAAGTCATCGAGAAAGCGTGAAACTGGGGCCAGTAGATGACAGCGATCCTCAGACAAACAGGAGAATAGAGACGAATACAGCGCACTTCAATAGAGCTGCGGGACAGAGACGGAGGGGCAGGAAGAACCTGGAACGTGCTTTGTGGGGAAAGAAGGCTGACTCCGCCCCCTTTTCATCTGCTGGGTCTGGCCGAGTGAGTCCAGAGGAGGCCGCCATGGGAGAGTGCAGCTGAGGAGTCAGAATCGGAATCCTGGAGCCAGGTTTCGGTAATCGCAAGAAGGTTGAGGGAGTGGGAGAGGAAGAGGTCATTGATAGTAGAGAGTTTGTTAGAGGCTGAGCGGGCATTCCAGAGGGCACATAGTAGGGAGAGGTTGGTGCGTGGAAGCAGGGGAATTGAGATGAGAGAGTGAGGGCTGCTGCTTCTGTGGGTTGGAGTTTGATGGTGGAGGGCCAGGGTTTGGGGCAATGTCTCCAGGAGTTAGTAGTAGGAGGGTGAGGGAGGTGGGGTGGGAGCGAGATTTATATAAGGGCAGATGCCGCAGTGCTTTTGTAGCGGTGACATTATGTGGACCAAGAGAGAGCAGGAGATAAGTGCAGTGATATTGGGAGGGCAGAAGTGAGGGTGATATGTACAGGTTGTGTGATGGGGAGGAGGGGTAAACGAGAGAGTTTGAGAAGAAAGGGCATTATAGCAACAAAGAGTTAGCAAGAGCATGCTGGAGAGAGGAGAGATAACAAAGGAAGGCAGACAGAGAGAGGGAAGAGCACATGCAATCTACTTGAGGTGGAGCACTAATGTTTGTACTTGCCTTAGTTAAAGTGCCGTGTTGAAAGTGCCATGTACTTAGCGCCGTAATGCGTACTTTACGCAAGGAATGCTAACCTGACCCTCGCCAGCCGTCCCATGGACTGTAATTTATACTTGGATGGACGGGGGGGGGGGGAGGAGGTTAGGCAATCCTTCAATGAAGAGCTAATAAATGCCACATGGGGGATGTGTCCTGCCCTTAACAAATTGCAAGCAGGATGGACACAAGATAAGGCAAGGTGTTTGATCTCAGCTACCACGTGATCAGATGTGTCTAATGACACAGCAGATCACAAAGTAAATACAGTTGCCAGTTATCAGCAGCACTTTCCTCACACTGTCACAGTGTGAGCAAAGTACTACCAATAACCGGCAAATGTCACAGAGCAGATCTGCACTGATAATCGGGGCACTGATCATCAGTGCCCACCAGTGTCACTCATCAGTTCTGCCTATCAGTGCAGCATCATCTGTGCCTCCTCATCAATGCCCATCAGTGCTGCCTCTCTGTGCCACCTCATCAGTGCCCATCAGTGCTGCCTATTTTGTTTGCAAAATTTTATGATGGAAACAAAGAAAAACCTTTTTTTTTTTTCTTCGAATGTTTTGCTTTTTTTTGTTTTATAGTGCAAAAAATAACCCCAGTGGCAATTAAATACTACCAAAGGGAAGCTCTATTTTGTGTGAAAAAAGGTTTATGGGCACAGTGTTGCATGACCTTGTAATTGTCATTCAAAGTGCAACAGCGCTGAAAGGTGAAAATTGGCCTGGGCAGGAAGGGGGTAAAATTGCCAAGTAGGCAAGGGGTTAAAGACTACCTTTAGGTCGTGGCACCTATATGTTAGGGGTTAAAGGGCTTTTGTAGTTTGCTAAACACAGCAATCTTTCAGGTTCATCAAGACCTTTTCAAGGCTATTTTGATGAACATTGCTGACCATTCTACACATTTAATGATCTGTGAATTAGACTTTCACAAGCAAAACTGTCTTTCTGTTGTAACATTTGTATCACTGCTTTCTTCTCACACCATGTGCTGTCAGATCAAAGGCCTGGAGTGGCTCGTGTCCCTCTATAACAACAATCTGAATGGGATCCTGGCTGATGAGATGGGTCTCGGAAAGACTATACAGACGATTGCTCTGATCACATACCTCATGGAACACAAGCGCATCAACGGGCCATTCCTCATCATAGTGCCACTGTCGTAAGTATCAATGTATAGCTTTTCTAAAAAAAAAAAAAAAAAGGTTTTCGCTTGGCTTTAAAACAGAGAGCCCCTCCCATTCCACTTGAGCGATCTCATTCCACAGGATGGAAGATTACCTCTTTTCCATATACAGGCATACCTCGGTTTTACGAATTTAATTCGTTCTGCGGGACTTTTTGTATAGCGAAAAATTCATAAACCGACACACCATTTCCCATAGGAATGCATTGAAAACCAATTAATCCGTTCCTGAGGTCAGAAAAAAGTAAACGCTACTAAAATACTGCCTGAGTTATTTTATCACGTCATGCGGTATTTTAGTAGTGAGAACCATGTGTTAATGTTTCAGCTGTCAGCGGGGTTCCCCACTGACCACAGAATGTGAAAGAATTGCTAGCAATTAAAAAAAAAAAAAAAACGGCTTGGGGTCCTCCCTCCCATCCATACTAGACCCTTATCCGGGCATGCAACCCAGCAGGTCAGGAAAGGGGGGGGGGGACGACAAGCGAGTACAACCCCCTCCTGGATCATACCAGGCCACATGCCCTGAACATGGGGGGGGAGGGTGCTTTGGGGCAGGGGGGGGGCTCAAAAAGACAGGACATGGTCTTTGACAAGTCCTTTATTAAAATAAATAAATATCCCCCGCAGTAGATCCAACGTCAATCACAATGCCTGCCGCTGACCCGAAAAAAAGAATTGAAGAAAAAAAAAAAAGTTAAAGCTTAGCTTCAGATGATGGCTCCCTCTGTCTGTCTGCTCCGGTGGTTTGACAGTTCTTAACTTCTTGGCACCAGCCGAACGCAAATGTGCGGCCTCACGCTGAGCAGCCCCACATTTGCGTACTATTAAAAAAACACGTGCTGAGAGTGCTCGCCCTGCGCGCTCCCAGCACACACGTTCGGTTCTCACAGAAAGGTTTCGATCGGGACCTTTCCCAATCATGTGACCGCGAATCACGGCAGTCCCATGACCCTAAAACTCTGCCCCGCCTCCCGGAACCCTTAAAGGGCCGGGAGGCGCCGGCGCCAAGGGGTTAATTATGTAAGGGGCGGGGTCCCCTGGGAACATCACCCAAGTGACCCCACCCCATGTGACATCATTGATGTCACATGAGGTGGGGTCACATGACTTGTGTGTTTTTTGTTTTTTTTTGTTTTGTTTTTTTTTTTAAATCCATGGATGAGTACTGACTTAGTGTACCATTTACTTTGGGGGTGCTACATGACAAGGCTTGACATAGTGACTTCAAGCTTTCTAAACCTTTGTCTAAAGTAGTGGTTGTCAATTTACGAGGTTTAGGCGGACTGTGGTTCCTTAATCACCAAAGGACCATATGTAAAATGCATTATAACTAATGCTAGAGGCTTCAGGTAAACTAGAGGAAATGATAGTCAGTGGATATGCTACAGGTTTGGTTAGAGACTGAAGACATGTTAACAAACACAGTGAGAGCCTGGGACCATTTACCTTGAAGCTAGTAGAGATCACTGCTGTTTTCCCTATACATATCAATGCTACCATACCAAAACAGACTGCTGATGTCCAAGGGCCACCCAACATGTGTCCAAGGGCATTATGAGGTATTTTGGTACAGGTTGGTTACCAATAGCCTTAAGTATTCTACCCTTTTGAGTATTCCCATATGTCACCCCCTACTCCAATGAACACAAACTCTAAGATCAGCTGAAGGCCTGTACTCTCTGCTTAAACTTGAATCCTTTTCAACTTTCCATTTTCAGGACACTATCTAACTGGGTTTATGAGTTTGACAAGTGGGGACCCTCTGTGGTGAAAATATCATACAAGGTAGGTTATTGAACTGTATAGCGTACTACATAATTTTTTCACTGTGAACTAAAACTGAAATGATGGGTGCTGCTCAAGACCCTCAACATACTGCAAGGATGGAGTTCATCCCTGCTCCAAAAGTCAAACAAGAAGCAAAAAGTCCTATAAGCCGCACATCACTACCAGACCCTGTACATAGATGGGGCCTCCTCAGCCCAGGCTCCAGCGAGACCACATCCCTCCAACGCATTTCGCTCCTCTACCTGGGTACCCATGATTAAGCTTCGGGGGTGGAGTAAAACGTGATGGGGTGTGTGGATGTCATACATCTCTGTACAGGGTCTTGCAGTGATGTGTGGCTTATAGGACTTATTTCTTATTGACATAATTTGTTCAGCCACAATGCAGTGCTTTGTGTAATCGACATCTTCCTCTCTAGGGATCCCCTGCTGCTCGCCGTGCATTTGTCCCTATACTCCGCAGTGGAAAATTTAATGTTCTGCTTACTACATATGAATATATCATCAAAGACAAGCACATCCTGGCCAAGGTAAGAGCAAATTCTCATGACTAAATCTGAAGAAAGATCTTTGACTTCACATTTCCGGTTCTCAGCCTTGGGTTGTGCCTTCTAGATCCGTTGGAAGTATATGATTGTCGATGAAGGTCATCGTATGAAGAACCATCACTGCAAGCTAACACAAGTCCTTAATACTCACTATGTGGCCCCTCGTCGCCTGCTTCTTACCGGTACCCCTCTACAGAACAAACTGCCCGAGCTGTGGGCACTTCTGAACTTCCTGCTGCCAACTATTTTCAAGAGCTGCAGCACATTTGAACAGTGGTTCAACGCTCCCTTTGCAATGACGGGAGAGAAGGTATGCTAACACTGTATAAGGTGCCTGATATATGGAAAATTTGGAGACTGGTCCCATATGGAACAAAAATATATTTTAAAATTATTTTTCCCCAATATATTGCCATAAAGTTGAAATGGTACGTGTATGTATGTATGTATGTATGTATGTATGTATATATATATTATTGCATGTTGAAATGCTTTTTTTTTTTTATTAGGAAATATATGAAAAATATGTTATATTTTAAAAAATAAATTTTAAATATACTGCATGCCTTTAAAAATCGAAATCTTCATTTTTGGAATTCATTTACAAATATATGTAAAAATATATGTTAAAAAGACTTTTTTTATGTTAAAAAAAATCTGAAGAATATATTTGAAAAATATATATATTTTACAAAAAATTTTTTTTTTAATACATTCTTCAGATTTTTTTTTTTTTAACATATAAAAGCCATTTTAACATATTTTTACATATATTTTTAAATGCATTCCAAAAATGTAGATTTGGATTTTTTACCTCTTCCATACAGGGCACTTTTACCTCCTTCCTGCCCAGGCCAATTTTCAGGTTTCAGCGCTCTCCCACTCTGAATGACAATTGCGCGGTCATACAACATTGTACCCAAACTAAAATTTTATCATTTTCTTCACACAACTAGAGCTTTCTTTTGGTGGTATTTAATCACCACTGGGGTTTTTATTTTTTGCTAAATTAACAAAAAAACCCAAAAATTTTGAAACAAAAAACATGTTTTTCTTTGTTTCTATTATAAAAGTTTGCAAATAAATAATTGTTCTTCATAAATTTAGGCCGAGATGTATTCTACTACATGTCTTTGGTGAAAATACCCCAAATTAGGATGTATTTTTTAGTTTGTAGGAAAGTAATAGAGTTCACAAGCTATGGGATATATGAGTATTGATCAATCCAGAAGTACTGACAGCCAATCTAATTTCTTGAGGTCCAAGAATGTCAGAACAGTACAGATATCCCCCAAATGACCCCTTTTGCAGAGTAGACAGTCTGACGTACTCTGCAGGCGCGCAAACTGCGCATGCCCGAAAGGACGCCATATGGCGTCCACCTGGAAAGGTGAGTGTTTTTGTCGGTCGCTATTCGGCCATAGGCCAGGCGGGAAGAGGTTAAAGACATACAGTATATTTGAAATGTAGTTTTAAAAATATTTTCCATATTTTATAATAATGCATTTCAACATGGAAAAAAAAAAATATATATATATATATATAGAATATGGCCAAAAATTTAGCATTTCAAATACGTGGCAATATATTTGGGAAGAATATTTTTTAAATATATTTCAAATATATGTTTTTTTTCATGTGGGGTTTTCTATAATAACCAATCTAAATCTTACATCTATGCCTGGAAAAACAGAATATCTGTATCCCTTTTGGAGAGATTCACCTTCCCTATTATTTTGATTGTTGTTACGGGGATAGAAGGTGATGGTGAACAACCAAAATCTTGGATTTTCTAATACTTTGAAAAGTGGACACGTTCTGAAAACCAATGTCAGAAGGGCTTTTCTTTCTGTATTTTGTCCAATACAAAATAGATGAAGGTATTTTTTTTTTTTCTTATTGAAAGACACAGCTGTTTTTGTCTTCAGGATTACAGAACAAGTCCCTTTTGAATGTGACAAACTACTACTAGATACACCACAGACTGGAAAAATTAGAACTTTCAGACCTACAGTATATACAAGTGGGTTATAGTGTCATCTACAGGAGGAGGACAATAAGTGCAAAAGAAAACTAAATGGGCAGCAAGGACAGGACTGTAGGTGGCTTAACTGCCGACTGTCAGTTTTTCACTCAGCGTTGAGCGTTAACCACTTCCCGTACGGCCCATGTATATACATGGCTAGATGGAAGCAGTGCAGGGGCGGGTGGCTGTTTATAAACGTCCTCCCTGCTTGTGTGCGCAACCGATCGTTGTACGGGACCTCTGTGCGAGTTCCCAATCATGTGATCACTGATTCGTCAATCAGTAATCCCATGAAGAGTAGTAAGCAAGATGTCACTTCTGACATCATTGCTTACTACGTGTGAAATGTGTAAATGATCACAAAGGTCACATGGTACAAGGCTATTCACAACAGCCTTGTACCATGTGACAAGCTGTGACCAATCACAGCTCTCACAGCATTTCTCAGTGGCTGCAAGAATGCAGCCAGAGAGGAGAAATGATTGCTTTTGCAGCCTTTGAGTGTAAAAGCAATCAGTGTAAAAAAAAAAAAAAAAAAATCTTCATCACCCCCTACAAGTAGTACAGTGTCACTATGGTGACACAGTACTGCTAGGGTGACAGTATGTTAAAAAAAAACAAAACCATTAATAATATACAAAAATAAAATAATGTAGATAAAAATTTTGACAAATTATAATTTTTGGTTCTAAACCAATTTGTGTTATTTTCTTTTTTTTTTTACAAAAAAGATAACTGAATACATTTTGGCCAAGATTTAAGACGAAAGATTTATTTGCAAAATGTTATTTAAAAAACCCATTTTTTTGACTTTCTAAGTTATATAGCATAAAAATCCCCGTGTTGAATAAATACCACCAAAATAAAGTTTTATCTGTCTAAAAAAAAAAAAGCTAAATTCATATGGGTACAGTGTTGCATGACCGTGCAATTGTCATTCAAAGTGTGATGGCGCTGAAAGCTGAAAATTGGCCTGGACAGGAAGGAGGTGAAAGTGTCCGGACTGGAAGTGGTTAAGGAACTGTTCTTGTTTTTGGTTAGCACAGCGTCAGACCAGTTAAACTGAGATGCACTGTGTTTTCCAACACCGTTTAGAACCAGCATTTACTTTTTCAGCAATTTTTAGCTAAAGTAGCTCTACGGTTGCTTTGTTCCACATTTGCCAGCCTTAATTCCCCATGGGCATCAATGAGCTTTGGCCGGCCATGACCCTGTAGCCAGTTGACCGGTTTTTCTTCCTTTGAACCATTTTTGGAAGGTCCTGACCACTGCAGACCAGGAACATTCCAAAAAAGCTGCAGTTTTGGAGTTGCTCTGACCCAGTCGTCTAGTCATACAAAGTCGTGTAAATCCTTACGCCTGCCCATTTTTTTTTTTTTTTCTGATTTCAACATATAGCGGCTGTATAACCCCCCCCCGTTGCCTATTTATTCTTTCTGTATCAAGTATCTTACTCCTGTAGATTATGCTATAACTCTCTTGTATATGCTTGATCTTCAATTATTAACTTTGTCTCTCAGAGAAAAAAATTTTTGTGTACAAACTTATTAGCAAGTGCAAAATATAGTACAGAATACGTGATATTAGCCAGTTCTGTTACTGAAGCCATACGACTTCTGTAACAGAACAGTATAGAAAATAGTTGTGTAATATCAATATAGATGAAGCATAATAAGAATCAATGTCATAAATTAAAACATCACGGGTGTAAAGAATCAATCAGAAGTCAAACTAGTATAGATCAGACATGCATAGGAGCAGATAGGACAGCTTGAACAAGTTGCATATACCATATTTGTACAAAGTAAAAGTTCACAATAACGGAGGAAAGAATTTTATGGTAAGTACAAAAACTCTAATTTTTATGGTCAGACCTCAGCTGTGTGTTGTTATTGCTGTTTTGAATTAGAACCACGAATAATTATCTTAACACAATTTTCTTTCTTTAATTTAGGTGGATTTAAATGAAGAAGAAACGATTCTAATTATTCGTCGTCTTCACAAAGTCCTCCGCCCTTTCTTGCTTCGAAGGCTTAAGAAAGAAGTGGAAGCTCAGCTGCCAGAAAAGGTAAGAGCTTTATAAATTGAAAAAAAAATCACAGCTGAGACCTGATTGATTGATGTGATCAACATGGGGAAAAAAAAATGTAATTAAAAAAAAAAGTGTGTGTATATATATATGTATATGTGTATGTATATATATATATATATATATATATATATATATATAAGGTACTTACAGTCAGGTCCATAAATATTGGGACATCGACACAATTCTAACATTTTTGGCTCTATACACCACCACATTGGATTTGAAATGAAACGAACAAGATGTGCTTTAACTGCAGACTGTCAGCTTTAATTTGAGGGTATTTACATCCAAATCAGGTGAACAGTGTTGGAATTACAACAGTTTGCATATGTGCCTCCCACTTCTTCTTAAGGGACCAAAAGTAATGGGACAGAATAATAATCATAAATCAAACTTTCACTTTTTAATACTTGGTTGCAAATCCTTTGCAGTCAATTACAGCCTGAAGTCTGGAACGCATAGACATCACCAGACGCTGGGTTTCATCCCTGGTGATGCTCTGCCAGGCCTCTACTGCAACTGTCTTCAGTTCCTGCTTGTTCTTGGGGCATTTTCCCTTCAGTTTTGTCTTCAGCAAGTGAAATGCATGCTCAATCGGATTCAGGTCAGGTGATTGACTTGGCCATTGCATAACATTCCACTTCTTTTCCTTAAAAAACTCTTTGGTTGCTTTTGCAGTATGCTTTGGGTCATTGTCCATCTGCACTGTGAAGCGGTGTCCAATGAGTTGTGAAGCATTTGGCTGAATATGAGCAGATATATTGCCCCAAACACTTCAGAATTCATCCGGCTGCTTTTGTCAGCAGTCACATCATCAATAAATACAAGAGAACCAGTTCCATTGGCAGCCATACATGCCCACGCCATGACACTACCACCACCATGCTTCACTGATGAGGTGGTATGCTTAGGATCATGAGCAGTTCCTTTCCTTCTCCATACTCTTCTCTTCCCATCACTCTGGTACAAGTTGATCTTGGTCTCATCTGTCCATAGGATGTTGTTCCAGAACTGTGAAGGCTTTTTTAGATGTCGTTTGGCAAACTCTTATCTGGCCTTCCTGTTTTTGAGGGTCACCAATGGTTTCCATCTTGTGGTGAACCCTCTGTATTCACTCTGGTAAGTCTTCTCTTGATTGCTGACTTTGACACACATACACCTACCTCCTGCAGAGTGTTCTTGATCTGGCCAACTGTTGTGAAGGGTGTTTTCTTCACCAGGGAAAGAATTCTTCGGTCATCCACCACAGTTGTTTTCCGTGGTCTTCCGGGTCTTTTGGTGTTGCTGAGCTCACTGGTGCGTTCCTTCTTTTTAAGAATGTTCCAAACAGTTGTTTTGGCCACGCCTAATGTTTTTGCTATCTCTCTGATGGGTTTGTTTTGTTTTTTCAGCCTAATGATGGCTTGCTTCACTGATGGTGACAGCACTTTGGATCTCATCTTGAGAGTTGACAGCAACAGATTCCAAATGCAAATAGCACACTTGAAATGAACTCTGGACCTTTTATCTGCTCATTGTAATTGGGATAATGAGGGAATAACACACACTTGGCCATGGAATAGCTGAGAAGCCAATTTTCCCATTACTTTTGGTCCCTTAAAAAGTGGGAGGCACATATGCAAACTGTTGTAATTCCTACACCGTTCACCTGATTTGGATGTAAATACCCTCAAATTAAAGCTGACAGTCTGCAGTTAAATTACATCTTGTTCGTTTCATTTCAAATCCATTGTGGTGGTGTATAGAGCCAAAAATGTTAGAATTGTGTCGATGTCCCAATATTTATGGACCTGACTGTATATAGCGCCGTCAATTTACGCAGTGCTTTACATATATATTGTACATTCACATCAGTCCCTAACCCTCAAGGGGCATACAATCTAAGGTCCCTAACTCACATTCATACATGCACATATTAGGTTAATTGGATCCTGTCTAAATTGTCCCTACCAGCATGTCTTTGGAGTGTGGGAGGAAACCAGAGTACCCGAAGGAAACCCACGCAGGCACAGAGATGGAAAAAAAATATATATATTTTTATTATATATATATATTATTTTTTTTTTACACAGTTCACACTTACCGAGGTGGATGAATTGCTCTGATGTTGCATCTGTTCCCCGCCGGCTCGAAGGGTGAAAACTCAGCGATCACATGACCGCTGAGCTCTGTCAGTCTCTGTTCAGCTCACTGGAGCGCAGGGCTGTGGATGGTCAGGGAGTGGTTGGCTCAGGCTCTCTGAGGCTGAGCTAAGTGCCGCTACAGACTCTGAGGTGGATCCCGACTTTAGAGTTGGGATTTTTCCCCAAATTGGACTGAAACTGTCAGCTGAAAATGGGTCACAGGAGTGCAGAACAAACTGTACTTCTGTGATCCACAGGAGAAGTGCAGCCAAAAGCGCTTGGGCTGTACTCCTTTCAAGGCTAACTTGTGACTAAAGGGCTGTTGTTTTTACTATGTGTAATGTCATTTTTTTCCCTTTTTATAAGAATCCTTTTTTTTTTTTTCTAGGTTGAGTATGTCATTAAATGTGACATGTCCGCGTTACAAAGGGTTCTGTACAGGCATATGCAGGCCAAAGGAGTTCTTCTTACAGACGGTTCAGAGAAGGATAAAAAGGTAAGATTTTTGGCAGTGACTCTTACTGCCTCTTATGGTGACATGTACAGTAGATGACATGTATATTTTCCTGCAGGGTAAAGGTGGTACAAAGACCCTGATGAACACTATTATGCAGCTTAGGAAGATTTGCAACCACCCGTACATGTTCCAGCATATAGAGGTGAGCTCAGACACTTCTGCTACTTTTTTAACTCGACGATCAGCACTGTTGCCTTGTAGCTGAGGCCCAGGGTTCTGTTTTTGCCAAGGTCCTATTTGCACTGTGTTTTCTGGAGAGCGTCTTAAAGATTCCCTTTTCTTTATGGAAATATTGTTCCTCATCTACCCTAGTGGGCCCTGAACTTTATGGTATTATGTCTTTGCAGGAATCCTTTTCCGAACACTTAGGTTTCACAGGAGGCATTGTGCAGGGGTGAGTATTCCCTCCATTTCCAGTGATAACGAAAAATACCTTAACATGGAAGTGACTGTACTTAATGACGAGTTGACAAAACTTTGCTAAAGCTTTCTCTTCTGTGTTTTATAGGCAGGACCTCTACCGTGCCTCTGGAAAGTTCGAGCTCCTTGACCGAATTCTTCCCAAATTACGAGCCACCAACCACAAAGTTCTACTCTTCTGTCAGATGACCACCCTCATGACCATCATGGAGGATTATTTTGCTTATCGTGGCTTTAAATACCTCAGATTAGATGGTAAGCTAGTTCTTATTTCTAGGTTGGGAATCTGGCCATGCTCTCTGGCAGGGCTACCTTGTTGGCTGTTTGAAGAAGGCCTTTCGTTAACCTCCCTGGAGGTATTCCCAAGTGTAGCTCGGGGTTAACTTTTAGTACCAGAAGCGGTAACTCCGAGCTGCACTTGGGAATACACTGCAGTGATTCTCCAGCGATCCCTGTTTCATTTACCTTGTCCTGCGATGTCCCCCCTGCAGCGTCCCTGGCAATGTCCTCCGGCCGATGCTGGCATCTGTCTTCTGGGTTCCGTTCCCTGTGAGCATCGGGACGCATGGGGGACGGAACCATCGGGAAATTCAGAAATGTAAAAAATTGTACATTCACGCAATATACTAAAATCTGATAGTATTACATTACTGTATCAAAGAATTTCACATACATTTTGTCCCGAGTGCTTTGTCCTGCGCCCTGCCTGCATTTTTACTGTTTTTTCTGCCTGGAAACTGAGAAATGTCCATGGTGTCCAAAAAGCGTCCCTTTAGGTCAAAAGTGGTTTTAGACCAGCTAGAGAACAGCGATAATAAATCAGAACCACTTGCAGAATTGAGTGATAATGATTCGTGGGGGAAATTCGTCATCAGACACTGAAAACGATTTTGCGACTGAGCTCAGCGATGTGCAAACTTGGCGCTATATTTCAAATTTCAGTGTTTTTGGTTTGATTATATTATTGAATTAAATGTATTATTATGATATTATTTTTTATGATTATTTATTATATTATAATTTATGATTTCGTGTTTCAAATTTTATGATACCCGGGATGTTTACTAGACTCTTGTTCGGACAGGTTTCAGTCAATTATTCCTAAGAATTACAGACCTACAAACAAAAAAAAAAAAATTTCCATTGAAAATAATGTACTGCTTTGAGCACAGAAATACTGACATAATCACACTGCCAGGGAGGTTAAATAATGCCTTTTTATATGCTTCTGGTAACAGTCACAAAATCCTGAACGTATTTCTTGTCCTTTAGGAACCACTAAAGCAGAAGACCGTGGAATGTTATTGAAGACCTTCAATGAGCCTGGATCAGAATACTTCATCTTCCTGCTCAGTACTCGTGCTGGAGGCTTGGGCCTCAATTTGCAGTCCGCAGACACAGTCATCATCTTTGACAGTGACTGGAACCCACATCAGGTAAGCAAGAGAGGCAAAATCTGTGATAGTCAAGAGTTTACAGTTTGTAGACCATTCAGTTCTATTAATCTTCGGGGATTTGGCACTGTACTGTAGAGCTGCCAATATATTGTAGAGACAATCAGATGTGTAAAAAAAATTTGCTCTCTATGTGAATAAGCATAGGCCATCGCCATGCTTTTTTTCTATAGAGTCAGGAAGAGAAAGGAGGAAAGGTCCGCTGTCCTGCTGCTGGCACTGCATATCGCAGGGAAGGGTATATTGCAGTCAGGTCAGGCCTGCTCACCTGCTCAGGTGACTCGCATAAGAGCAGTAAATCATTTGGGCCCAATCTGCCAAAAAACTTGGCAACTGTCATCTGTCTACGATAACTAAACATCTGGGAACAGGCATCACAGGGGAAGTGTTTGTTACGTTTCTTCCTGTTTGTGGCCCGTCAATTAATACCTCTTTTGGAAATCGGCTCTCCATCACGTCCAACAATGCCACCATCAGGCCCGCCCCGCAAGCCAGAGTACTAGGTGTCATTCTAGACTCCAATCTGTCCTTCCTGCCCCAAGTCCATTCACTAACAAACTCATGCAGACTCCACCTCCGCAACATCGCCAAAATACGCACGTTCCTAACCCCAGAAACCACTAAGCAGCTCATCCACTCCCTCATCATATCTCGACTCGACTACTGCAACTCCCTCCTCACTGGCCTGCCTCGCCACATGCTATCCCCGCTTCAGTCGATCCTGAATACGGCAGCCAGACTCATCCACCTTACCAACCGCTCTGTTTCCGCCCCCCCCTCTGCCAATCCCTCCACTGGCTTCCGATTGCCCAACGGATCAAATTCAAAATCCTAACGCTGACGTACAAAGCTGTCCACCATACTGTCCCGAACTACATCACCCACCTGATATCCAAATACAACCCAAAACGCACTCTCTGCTCCTCACAAGACCTCCTTCTCTCTAGTTCCCTAGTCTCCTCTTCCCATGCCCGCCTACAGGACTTCTCCAGGGCGTCACCCATTCTCTGGAACTCCCTACCCCAATCCATCAGACTATCCCCTACTTTCCTCTCCTTTAGGCACACCCTGAAAACCCACCTCTTCAGGGAAGCCTACCCCACCCCCTGCTAATTCCCAATCTCCTTCACTCTTCCTACCACTCCATCCCCCACAGCTATTTCCTCCTGTACCACAATCCCCTCCCTCCTAGATTGTAAGCTCCAAGGAGCAGGGCCCTCGAACCCCTTGTGTATCGTATTGTTATTGTACTGTCGCATGTTCTGTCTCCCATTGTAATGTACAGCGCTGAGCGAACTGTTGGCGCTTTATAAATACTGTATAATAATAAAATAAGAGTGATAAACATAAGCTGTTGTGGTCGGTCTGGCTTCGCTTCTCCTCTATGACTCTCCGTGATGTGTGCCCCTGCTGCGCTCTAGTGGAGTTGTGCTTTGTCCTCCCGTTTCGATCTCATTTTGGCTTAACCGCTGGTTGGACCCTGTGACGCATGTTGTGCTATGTGTGTCAGGGTTGTTTCCATGAGACACTTCCGGGGAGCTATCCCATTGCTGCTTACTGCCATCCCTGTTCCCCACCCCTTTCTTTTTTCTCCATCGATATCCTTTCCACTGACCCTTTTTTTGTCTTTGTTTTTCTGTTTCCTCTCCCCCCCCCCCCCCTTTTTTTTCTCTCTCCTCCCTTTTTTTCTTATCCTTTTTCCTCAATTACGATTTATCATCTTGGTCGTGCAGAGTTCTTCCATATTGGTCCATACATCGTGCTGGGGATACCCCCCCGACAATCTGTTATGTTTTACCTCCGTAATATGGGCTATCGATCCTTCCTCTTACTGTTATATTGCACTATCTTCATTTGCCCACTTGGATCATAACCGCCTCTCTGATGTTTTTCATTTGTTTATGTACTTGTACTCGCTTTTTTTTTTTTTTTATATAATTCCTATGTTTTGTTTGTTAAACTTATGTAAAATAATAAAGACAGATTTGCCTTTAAATATCTGGGAACAGATTTGATAATTCTATTTTCACACTTTTTTCTCTTTTTGTACAGGATTTACAGGCCCAGGATCGAGCTCACCGCATTGGTCAGCAGAACGAGGTGCGTGTTCTGCGTCTGTGCACAGTAAACAGTGTGGAAGAGAAGATTCTGGCAGCCGCAAAATACAAGCTGAATGTGGATCAGAAGGTCATCCAAGCTGGAATGTTTGATCAGAAATCCTCCAGCCACGAGCGGAAGGCGTTTCTGCAGGCCATTCTGGAGCATGAGGAGCAGGACGAGGTGAGGACACCCCCTATTCCTTCATATTGCCTTCCTTTGCTGCTTTTTTTTTTTTTTGTCCTGGCTACTTATCCACCCTTTGTTTTTCCTTCCTCCATTCATCTTCTTTTCCATTTATCCTTTTTCTGTTACTTTTTTCTCTTTTTCCTTCCCCTTCCTTCTGTTGTGTTTTTTTTGTCCTTCTCCCTTCCTCTTTACTTTCTCTTTCTTTCCTTTTACTTTCCTAATTTTTTCTCATTTTCTTTTTGCATTTCTTGGTTTCCTGCTCTCTCTTTTCCATTATGTTCCTTCTGTCTTTGTCCTTTTTTACTTTTTTGTTTTTTGTGTTTTTTTTTTTTTTACTTTTTCTTTCCTCTGCATTTGTTCATTTTTTCCATTTGCTTTCCCCATTTTCTTTCCTTTCCTCTGTCTTTTTCCATTGCATTCCCTCTGCCTTTTCATTTTTACCCTTTCAAAATAAAAATTGGAAACCTCTTGAAACTCTAAATATGCCACTGGGAGTCAACCATAATTATGATTCATAAAAGCATTCTTTATCCACTTAAAGTAAAGTACTTAAAGCTTCCTTTTTTATAAAAAATAGCAAACATGTCATACCTGCTCTGTGCAGTAGTTTTGCACACAGCTGTCCCTATCCTTTTCTTTTTGGGTCCCCCCCATGCCCCCAGAGAAAGCTACTTGCCCTAAAGGCACCTCTGAGTGCTCATTCCTGAGCCATTGCTCTAAGACACCGAGCCATGGCTCGGCCCCACAACCCCCCCGCTTTATCTTCATTGCCTTACTGGCTGTGATTGAGAGCAGCGGGAGCCAATGGGCTCCTGCTGCTGTCTCAGCCAATGAGCAGGAAGACTCCCCATACAGCTGAGGCTATTGTGAACATCGATGGATCGGAGGGGGGCTTGGGTAAGGATCGGAAAAGGAGGGGGGGGGGGGGCTGCTACACACGAATCCATGAAGGTAAAAAACCTTGAGCCTTTAAAACCGCTTTAGGCTTCAGAAGGTTTTACCCCCTTCATGACCAGGGTATTTTGTTTCTCTTTGGCACTGTGCTACTTTAACTGGCAACTGCATGGTCATGCAACAGTGTACGCAAATAACGTTTTATATCCTTTTTTTCCACACAAATAGAGAATTATTATTCGGGAAAGTATCCAATAGTGCATACCATACAGTCATATAGTCAGTCCAGGGTCTATATAAAGGAGTTTAACCACCTCCCATCTGGCTGTTGTATATAAACGGCCGGACGGTGGCAGTGCAGGGGCGGGTGGCCATTTATAAACGGCCTTCCCGCCCCCTGCTTGTGCACGCTCCCTGGGAGTGCGCAGCATAGCGATCCGGTGCCCGCTGTGTCCTTCGGACACAGTGGAACGCCGATCGTCAGACGGGACCTCTGTGCGAGGTTCTGATCATGTGATCACTGATTGGCCAATCAATGATCACATGCAAAGTAGTAAGCAAGATGTCACTTCGTGTGAAATCTGTGAATGATCAGAGGTCACATGGTACAAGGCTATTCACAACCTTGTACCATGTGACAAACTGTGACCAATCACAGCTCACACAGTAGTTCTCAATGGCTGCAAGAATGCAGCCAGAGAGGAGGAGAAATGATTGCTTTTAAAGCCTTTATGGGTGTAAAAGCAATCATTGTAAAAAAAAAAAAAAAAAAAAATCTTAATCACCCCCCACAAGTAGTACAGTGTCAGCATGGTGACACTGTACTGCTAGGGTGACAGTATGTAAAAAAAAAAAATAATAAAAATAAAAATGTAAAAAAAGTTTAAAAATTATTATTTTTGGTTATAAACTAATTTGGGTTGTTTTTTTTTGTTTTTTTATTAAAAAGATAACGGAATAAATTTTGGCCAAGATTTATGATGAAATATTATTTATTTGTAAAATTTTTTTATAAGAAAACCACTTTTTTTTTTCAAAATTTTTGGACTTGCATTTACATAGCAAAAAAAATAAAAATCCCAGTGGTGAATAAATACCACCAAAATAAAGTTTTATCTGTCTCATAAAATGGTAAAAACATTCATATGGGTACAGTGTTGCATGACCGCGCAATTGTCATTCAAAGTGTTATCGCGCTGAAAGCTGAAAACTAGCCTGGATGGGAAGGGTGGGGGGGAGAGAAGTGTCTGGACTGGAAGGGGGGGGGGGGAATGTCCGGACTGGAAGGGGGGGGGGGGGGGTTGGGGAAGTGGCCGGACTGGAAGGGGGGGGGGGGGGGGGGTTGGGGAAGTGGCTGGACTGGAAGGGGGGGGGGGGTTGGGGAAGTGGCTGGACTGGAAGGGGGGGGGGGGTTGGGGAAGTGGCTGGACTGGAGGGGGGGGGGGGGGGGGTTGGGGAAGTGGCTGGACTGGACTTGAAGTGGTTAAGGTTAAGGGACAGAGACAAAGTAAAGTGCACTATACACAGTATCTCATATAGACAACTCCAATTTTTAAGGCTGACAAGGAATCTTAGGAAGTGCCTGTCTTAAAGCGTGTTTTGCTTAGGGTCAAATATCCAAAGATTGGAGATAGTATCCCCCTTAGCTGGGAGCATTGGAAAAACATTTTTTCTTCCCTTTCCTCTTTCTTGTGGTTCTGGCAGATCACATCATTCAGTAAACACGTGCTTTTGCAGGAGGAAGATGAGGTTCCTGATGATGAGACTGTGAATCAAATGATTGCAAGACATGAAGAGGAGTTTGATTTGTTCATGGTAAGTCGCATGCCTGCTTTTATAATACAATGCTTCCCGTGACTAATGCAGGCCATACATGGTTCGAATTCCGATCGATTTTTCGTCCAAAAATCGAAACATCGTTCGTTCTGTAATCCGATGGTGCCATTCGTTTTTCATGAAATTTCCAGCATGCCAATAAACGAAATGGGGAGGAATCACGAAAATTGGCCGATGCCATTGCCCCACTAACAAAGCGAAAATCGGCCGATTATTCTTAGGTCCAATTTTTGTACGAAAATCGTTCGGAATTCGAACCATGTGTGGCCTGCATTAGATGAAGACTGCCGCTTTGTGACAACTGTCACCTGGTCTTATGGCTGCTGTCTTTATTTTTTTAGCGAATGGATTTGGACAGGCGGCGAGAGGAAGCTCGCAATCCCAAGCGCAAGCCTCGTCTGATGGAGGAGGATGAGCTGCCATCTTGGATCATTAAAGATGATGCTGAGGTGGAGCGTCTTACCTGTGAAGAGGAGGAGGAGAAAATGTTTGGTCGGGGTTCCCGTAATAGGAAGGAGGTGGATTACAGCGACTCTCTGACGGAGAAACAGTGGCTAAAGGTGTGTTCCTGTTTGTTGTTAGTTATCATGTGTAGAGCAGATATTTAAAGTGTAATTGAAGACTTAAACTTCTTTTGTCAGATTTTGGGTTAACATCAGAACAGTAATAGGGGGGAACTCTACCAATAGATACACTAGTCCTGGTGATGACCCTTCCCCCAGGTTCCCTGACTTTGGAGGGATATCCTCTCACTTCCTGTTTTGGCTATGGGACAGGAAGTTAGCGGAAATCTCCCCAATGGGACACATCCAAAATAGAGAACAAAAATTTTTTGCTTTTAGTTATACTTTGAGAGTTGTACAGTGTAAATAGAATGATCTTTCTCTCTTGGTTCTCACTGCAGGCAGCACTGGAAACGTCATTGTTTCTCAGGTGTGGTTGCTTGCAGAGCTTGAAAGACTTGACTCTGGCCATTCAGACTTACAGGAGAAGTACAACCAAAGCTCTTTTGGCTGTACTTGTCCTGTGGATTACAGGAGTGCACTTCGTTCTGCACTCCTGTGACCTGTTTTCAGCTGAAGCCTGATGTTACTCAGTCAGCCAAGCTGGGAAAAGATCCAGACTTTGAAGTCGGGATCCACCCCAGAGTCTGGAGTGGCACCTGGCTCAGCCTGTCGGCAATCTGCTGAGAGCCTGAGCCAGCCGCTCTCTCCCCCTCCACAGCCCAGCGCACCAGTGAGCAGAGCAGACATCGGTGACTGACATTCGCTGCTCTCTGCTCACAGCGGTGGTGAGAACTCGGAGATCAGCGGTCATGTGATCACTGAGTTGTCACACTTAGAGCCAGCAGGGGACAGATGCATCATCGGACCAATGCATCCACCTAGGTAAGTATAATTTGGGGGGAGGGGACCCATACTTCTCTTTTAATACTTGTGCAACTCTACTGTTTATATTGCTGTGCAGCTCCATAGTCCACCAGTAGGTGGACTGTCATTTCAGTTTCTGGCTATACACAGTTTGGTTTTTTTTTGTCCATCCATATAGATGAGATTGATGAGAAATTCTTATAGGCTTTAGTGACTTGAAATGTCCCCAATATTTAAGGTAGCCAGAGTGGTCCAGACTTTAACAGGGCAGGTCATTTTGTTTTAGTTTGTGCCTAGAAACTGTTAGCCTCTTGTGACTTGGTAATGCTGATGTGTGAGCTATTAAAGAAAATCTGTCAAGCAATACATATGGGCTGCTTTCACTCACTTCCCTTGGAAAATGCTAGTTGCCTGGCTTGATGTTTTGTCACTGACTTAGAACAACTTGGCAGATGGGGATAGTCACAGGTTTGGGTCAGTTGAAGACAGAGGATCAGCATTAAAGCCTGGTAGTATTTTTAGGGGAAGTCTAAAGTAGCACCCTCCACATTGCTCTCATGACAGGTTTCCTTTAGATAATGTGATGTGTGTATGTATGTGTGTGTGTGTGTGTGTGTGTGTGTGTGTGTGTGTGTGTGTGTGTGTGTGTGTGTGTATATATATATATATATATATATATATATATATATATATATAGTGTGTGTGTGTGTGTGTGTGTGTATATATATATGTTCGTGAATGGCTGAATTAACATTTTCCTGGGAGATGGTTGGGTCGACGTGGTCCGCATGAGTGGCCGGCCAGAAGCCCTGATTTAACACCCTGCGACTTTTTTCTTTGGGGTTGGTTGAAGGAACAAGTTTACTCTACGAAACCAAAGACTTTAGAAGAACTCGAGGGGCGACTACGAGAAGTTTATTTCTGCCGTCCCACAAGAGTTCCTGCGAAGATCAGTTGATGCGATTCCTGAGCGGCTATCAAATTTTAAATAAAACTCCATGTTACGTGTGTTCTTCTCGTATTCATTTTTTGTAAAAATGATAAAATATATATATATATATGATATGGGATGTTTTTGAGGTCTTGAGTTGATATCCCTTAATGCTCCCCTAACACAATACTTGCTTTTTTGCCATGTAACAAACAGCTTGGAGAAAGACAAGGCCAGAGTAGAATTGCCGCATGCTACTTCCATGATGCAGTAAATCATCCTCTTGTACAGCATTGTTTTGCTGCTCAAGTACAGGTGTAATAAAGGTGGTTGTTCTGTCTGATCAGGCCATAGAAGAGGGTACATTGGAGGAAATTGAGGAGGAGGTACGCCAGAAGAAGACGTCTCGCAAGCGGAAGCGAGATATAGACCCGTGCATGTCCATTCCTACCACCAGCACGCGGAATCGGGAAAGAGATGACGAGGGCAAGAAGAAGAAAAGAGGAAGACCGCCAGCTGAGAAGCTCTCCCCCAACCCTCCAAACCTCACCAAGAAGATGAAGAAAACTGTGGACGCAGTTATCAAGTACAAGGACAGGTGAGAGGTCAATAAAGAGATCTTTGGGGTATGAGGTACAATGGAAAGGCAGATTGTTAACAGAGAGCTAAATTTAAAAAAGAAAAAAACTGAGTAGTTTGTTAAAGTGGTTGTAATTCCTTCCATATACTGTACCCACTAAAGTGACTAGCCTCAGGTGTTGCACAGAGATGAAACATACTCCTATGTAAGTTGTACTTGTTTATCTGCAGCCTGCTCTCCTTTTACAGCCCACCTTTTTGAGCTTCCAGAGGCAGGGGACAGGGATATGATGTCACACGCCTGAAACACAGGGAATGGACACACTCCTCTACAGTCTCATAGGGAAAAATGCATAACTGAGGGGGCGGGGGGCGTCCAAAAAGCATCCCTTTACTCCCAGGAGGGGGCTCCCAGGAGGGGGCTCCCAGGAGTGACTGGTGTGGGCATAGACTGTCAGAACTGACGTATGTAGATTGCAGAGGAATGACCGAGCAGAGATCACACTAGGTACTTTGGATCAAAAAAAGTACACACTATAGAAGGATATGCATTGTTCATTTTTGATTTCAGAGGTTTACAACCACTTTAATAATAAAATGATCAGTACATGTCATAAATGCCCATTTTTGGATTTTTTTTTTTTGTCCTATGGCCCCTTTCCTAATAGATCTTGATGGGCAAGGGCTGTTGAGAGTGAGCTCAGAGCTTCTTTTCCTCTGCTGATGTAATAAGCCAGGGCCATGGGCTGGGAAGAATGTCAATCACCAGGGAGAAGGGACTAGATCAGCAATGGGCAAACTACGGCCCGGCGGACCTTTTAATCCTGCCCACGGAGCGTGGCAAACATCGGCTGTCAGAATGTGTGTAGGCGGGGCAGCATGAGGAACGTCAGGGGAGCTAGGCTCCTCTCACAGTCCGCCCTGAAGACCGGAACGGCGCGGGAACACGGCGAGAGGGACGCGCGGAGCAAAGGTAAGTGAATTGACACAGGGGGGACTTGGCTTACTACTTGGGGGGGTAATAGTACTGTGCGGGATGAAATACTATATGAGGGATGAATTAATATGGGGGATGAATTGCTATAGGGGGGATGAATTACTATAGGGGGGATGAATTACTATAGGGGGGATGAATTACTATATGGGGGATGAATTACTATGGGGGATGAATTACTATGGGGGATGAATTACTATATGGGGGATGAATTACTATGGGGGATGAATTACTATGGGGGATGAATTACTATATGGGGGATGAATTACTATATGGGGGATGAATTACTATGGGGGATGAATTACTATGCTTACTATGGGGGAATATTACTATACTTACTATGGATGACACATACACATCATTCATCTACTCTTGGTCCGGCCCCCGGGTCCAATATATGAACCCATTGCGGCCCTCAAGTCAAAAAGTTTGCCCACCCCTGAACTAGATAGACATGGACAAGGTGTATATTGCATTTGCTACAGGAAGCAATGTTTGCAGTTAGAAACCGGCAGGATCAACAGGTGTCTGTAACAAGAATGCTAGGAGCTACATCAAAAGCACTTGACTCAGTGAAGATGAAATGCTTTCAAATTCTGAAAACAGGTTTTTTTTTTATTTTTTACTTGACATACACTTTAAAGGTGTCCTGTTTTCTTTCCTGAATTAGCTCCACAGGACGTCAGCTTAGCGAGGTCTTCATTCAGCTCCCTTCCCGAAAAGAACTGCCAGAGTATTACGAGCTGATTCGCAAACCTGTGGACTTTAGGAAAATCAAGGTAAATGGGAAGAGCTTTTAGATGTTGTCATCAACTTCTGAATAACCTTCCATATGGCTAATATGACCCACTTTGTCCTCCAGGAGAGGATCAGAAATCACAAGTACCGTAGTCTAAACGACCTGGAAAAAGACGTCATGCTGCTATGTCAGAACGCTCAGACTTTCAACCTTGAAGGGTCCCTGGTAAGTTCTGGTATCGTGGTCTAGTGATCTGCTGTGACAATGTGGCCCTGTGTGTGTGTGTGTGTGTGTGTGTATAGGTGCCAGAAGGACCCTAACCTGTGCAATGTAGATGCTGGGAAGGAAATTGTGTGTTGAGCGGAATAGCTTGGTACATACAACATTTTACCAATGTCTTTCATCATTTTGTACCCAACAATATGGTACAAAAAAAGGGCAGAAAAGAAAGGCACAGCCACCAGTTTAAAAGGTTTCACATAATGAGCACTGTGGTCTTTCCATTGCATACAGTTGCAAGAAAAAGTATGTGAACCCCTTGGGATTACGTGGAGTTTTGCATGAATTGGGCATAAAATGTGCTCTGAACGTCATCTAAGTCACAACAATAGAAGAACACAGTCTGCTGAACATAATACTACACAAACATTAGATGTTGCCATGGTTTAATTGCACATAACATGTAAACATTCACAGTGCAGGGAGGAAAAAGTTTGTGAACCTTTGGACTTAATAACTGGTTGACCCTCCTTTGGCAGCAATAACCTCAACCAAACGTTTCCTGTAGTTGCCGATCAGACCTTCACAACGATCTGGAGTCATTTTGGACCACTCCTCTTCACAAAACTGTTTCAGTGTAGCAATATTCTTGGGATGTCTGGTGTGAATCGCTCTCTTAAGGTCATACCACAGCATTTCAATCGGGTTGAGGTCAGGACTCTGACTGGGCCACTCCAGAAGGCGTATTCTGTGCTGTTGCAGCCATTGTTTTGTTGAATTACTTGTATGCTTTGGGTCATTGTCCTGTTGCATCACCCATCCTCTGCGGAGCTTCAGTTGGCGGACAGATGGTTGTACGTTTTCCTGCAAAATGTCTTGATAAACTCCTGGAATTCATTTTCCCATCAATGACAACAATCCGTCCAGGCCCTGAGGCAGCAAAGCAGCCACAAACCATGATGCTCCCTCCGCCATGTTTTACAGTGGGGATGAGGTTTTGATGTTGGTGTGCTGTGCCTTTTTTTCTCCACACATAGTGTTGTGTGTTCTTCCCAAACAACTCAATCTTGGTTTCATCTGTCCACAGTATATTTTGCCAGTAGTGCTGTGGAACATCCAGGTGCTCTTTTGCAAACTTCAAACGTGCTGCAATATTCTTTTTGGACAGCAATGGCTTCCTCCGTGGTGTCCTCCCATGTACTCCATTCTTGTTTAATGTTTTCCTTATTGTAGATGTGTCAACAAAAATGTTAGCATGTGCCAGAGATTTCTGTAGGTCTTTAGCTGACACTCTGGGATTCTTCTTTACCTCATGCAGCATTCTGCGCTGTGCTCTTGCAGTCCTTTTTACAGGATGACCATGCCTAGGGAGAGTAGCAACAGTGCTAAACTTTCTCAGTTTCTCAGTAAGACAGTCTGTAAGACAGTCTGTCTTACCGTGGACACATGAACATCAAGGCTTTTGGAGATACTTTTGTAACCCTTTCCAGCTTCGTGCAAGTCAACAATTCTTGATGGTAGGTCTTCTGAGAGCTCTTTTCTGCGAGGCATGGTTCACATCAGACAGTGCTTCTTGAAACCAGTAAACCCAAAACAGGTGTGTGTTTTTTAAGGGCAGGGCAGCTGTCAGCAACACATCCAATATCATCACACTGATTGGAGTCAAGGTTGGCTCACTCCTGGCTCCAATTAGCTCTGGGAGAAGTCATTAAGCTAGGGCCTCACATACTTTTTCCTCCCTGCACTGTGAATGTTTACATGTTATGTGCAATTAAACCATGGCAACATCTAATGTTTGTGTAGTATTATGTTCAGCAGACTGTGTTCTTCTATTGTTGTGACTTAGATGACATTCAGAGCACATTTTATACCCAATTCATGCAAAACTCCACGTAATCCCAAGGGGTTCACATACTTTTTCTTGCAACTGTATATCCATAGTAAAGAGTGTAAGCTGTGGAAAATGCATTAGGCTCTTGGAGGCTGAATGGTAATGTGCTTGTCACCCCTATCTCTACCACAGCCTAGCCCTGTAAGGTGACCATTGTAACACGCAAACAGTATGGACAAGATGGTGTGCTAGAAGTGAAGACCTCTCACAACACTGGCCTAAGTCCAAAACATGTTTAACCCCTTCACGCCTAAGTGGTAAAACAAATCTAAATGCCTAAGCACAAATTTGCAACGTTGACATGTGTTAGTAAAACCGTACATATCATCACAATTTCTTTGTACATCCAGGTGGATTATACAGCGTTTTTTTCAGGACAAATTAGGCTTTCATTTGGTGGTAAATTGATATCTCCTGATTTTTTTTAATTTTATTTTTTTATTATTATTCTCATAGGAAAACTGGTCCAAAATAGTAAAAAAAAAAAAATTTTTTTTTTTAATTTAGCTGTGTGTTTCTTGTTACTACCATAACCTACCACCAAAGAACAACCCAAAATGCATTTTCCAGCTCTTGACGATCGCAGTGATACCATATATGTGTGTTATTTGTACCTGTAGTACAGTCCAGAAACAATAGTGCACATTTTGTTTTGTTTTTTGTTTTTTTTACCTAAAAACACAGACACCAAAAAAAATCCTGACCTTTGACCCTGACCTTTTTGACCTTGACCCAAACACTTACCCTGGCACTGAACTAGATCAAACCTTGATCTAGGTAGTTGTTCTTTATTTTTTTATATTTATTTCTATTTTTTTTTTTTTTTTTTTTACAAACATTTTTTTTCCCTCTTTGCCAGGAGTTAGAGAGATGCAATGTATCTCTCTCCTCCATTCATAGAGAGAAAAAAAAAACACAAGGGAGCTGGGTTGTACAGTGACTGATAACTGTGATAGCCAATCGGAGGCTATCACAGCAATCATGTGACCCGGAATCGGGAGTCTGGGTCCCGATTGTTAGAACGGGACCCAGGGCTCTCAGTGACACCACAGTCTTTGTGCTGGGAGCGCGCTGTGCAGCGCATTCCCAGCACAAAGACAAGTATGCAAATATGCAGCCCCACAGAAAAAAAGCCCAGTTCTGTGAGGCCGCATATTTGTTACGCCGGCGTCAAGGGGTTAAACTTTTTTTTTTTTTTTAACCAGAGTAAAAAAGTAGAGTGTTTATACAGTCTTGTTTAGCTCTTTTGTGTTCTGTATTTGCCTTTATCAGTCCTTATGGATGTTCATTTACCACCATCTTACAGATGTTTTAATATTCATTTCTTGTAATATTGTTTAAATTGAGGCAAACCTTTGTTAATCTTTTTTTTCTCTGTTCTTTAGATATATGAAGACTCCATTGTGCTGCAGTCGGTCTTCACCAGTGTGAGGCAGAAGATCGAGAAGGAGGAGGATAGTGAAGGGGAGGAAAGTGAAGAGGAGGAGGAAGGAGAGGAAGAAGGCTCAGAATCTGAGTGTAAGAATGCAGTAAAAATATTTGGGATTTGCAGTATTACCTTGTAAACATGTCATTACCCCATTCTGCTGCATTGTTTAAGAATATTGTATAGAATTGTAGGATTCGTGCAAATCTTCCTCCATTTCTCTCATATAGACATTTTCCAACTTCAAACCATTCTGGTTTCTGTTTTTATATTAAGCGTCCTTCTCATTTCAATCTGTCTTGTAGCTCGCTCCGTTAAAGTGAAGATTAAGCTGGGTCGTAAGGAGAAAATGCAGGAACGAATGAAGGGGCGCAGGCGCACCAGCAGGGGTTGCAGGGCCAAGCCTGTGGTCAGCGATGACGACACTGAGGAGGAGCAGGAGGAGGTGAGTTGAGTGTTGGATGAATGAGACCTGGGTCCATTTCTCTGTGATACCATGTATAACCACTAGGAGACACTTCAGTTCAGATTATAGTTACTAGTTATAGTACTAGAGGTATAAAACCTTATGTATACTCTATATCTAAATGGAATTGAAATGTTCATCTATTCCTGCTGCTCATTTACATTGACTTTAAGCACTTCTGGCCATCTGATCTTTACCTGCTACCAGCTGTCCAGGTTTTATGAGGACTCTTAACCCAAGCCCACATTTTGGTTCTAGATCTAGAATGCACAGTTCAACTGTGCTGGGTGCTTCCAGGTCACAGTCTATTAATGTGTCTGGGGCTGCCTGCAGCAAACCTTCTGACTGTGCTGACATCTGCAGCCTGGAACGGTGTTATCTTCTGGATCCTGGAGTCTGTTCCATCTTCTGGATCCTGGAGTCTGTTCCATCTTCTGGATCCTGGAGTCTGTTCCATCTTCTGGATCCTGGAGTCTGTTCCATCTTCTGGATCCTGGAGTCTGTTCCATCTTCTGGATCCTGGAGTCTGTTCCATCTTCTGGATCCTGGAGTCTGTTCCATCTTCTGGATCCTGGAGTCTGTTCCATCTTCTGGATCCTGGAGTCTGTTCCATCTTCTGGATCCTGGAGTCTGTTCCATCTTCTGGATCCTGGAGTCTGTTCCATCTTCTGGATCCTGGAGTCTGTTCCATCTTCTGGATCCTGGAGTCTGTTCCATCTTCTGGAACCTGGAGTCTGTTCCATCTTCTGGAACCTGGAGTCTGTTCCATCTTCTGGAACCTGGAGTCTGTTCCATCTTCTGGAACCTGGAGTCTGTTCCATCTTCTGGAACCTGGAGTCTGTTCCATCTTCTGGAACCTGGAGTCTGTTCCATCTTCTGGAACCTGGAGTCTGTTCCATCTTCTGGAACCTGGAGTCTGTTCCATCTTCTGGAACCTGGAGTCTGTTCCATCTTCTGGAACCTGGAGTCTGTTCCATCTTCTGGAACCTGGAGTCTGTTCCATCTTCTGGAACCTGGAGTCTGTTCCATCTTCTGGAACCTGGAGTCTGTTCCATCTTCTGAGTCCTCTTTGGATCTGTCAGATGTGGATGGGCCTCCTTGTCTCTTGTCTTGGCAACAGGTTTTATTAACGGTCATGCAGATTTTTATAACCCAAATTACCACATTGTTTGCTGACTGTATTAGAGTGAACTCTCCTTTACCCTCTGTGGCAGATTCTAGATCTGGTTTGCTCATGACCTTCTGAGCTATTGGCCACAGAGACCGTCAGATTGAGTTGCTTCAGTGTGTGACTGATGAACCTGCCGCTGAGGAGTTGCAGTCTACTGCTACTTTTCCCAAATGAAGTGAGATGCACCAGGCTGAAACTAAAGGATTGGCTTGTTACTTCTACCTATGCGGTTTCCAGCTTTGGGTTGTTTTCAAACTCCTATAGCCATGAAGACTTTCCATTTGCACTTAATCATCCAAAAATTTCTGTATGGAGATTAGAAACAATCTGACAAGCTGTTTGCTTTCCCTAAATACTTATTAGCCACGTATCAGTTTAGTGAGGATTTTGTGCAGAAGTGGTGTTTTTTGCACTGTGGATCCAGCAGTGTCACATCCGTCTTTAAGTACCCAACTGGTAAGCAATTGGAAGCCTTTTTCTAGAGCTTTGTTCTCTTGAATGAGCTGTGCCCTTCATCCAAGTTTGGCTGTGAACTTACTTTCAGACCATGTCTGACTGGTCAAAATCCGCTAAGACATCTGAGTTTGAACGGCTGCTTATAGAACACGCTCAGCAGATTAATGTAGCATTCCTTTTTAGCTGTGATGGTTTGCCAGAAACCTGCTGTCTAATTTCTTGCATGTCTCATGTCCATTCATATGCATAGGGCATTTTGGCTAATATGTTGGCCTATCGAATCGTTGTGTAAATGGCATTTAATCCACATGGCCTTCAGGGGACTGCTTCTGTTCAGACCAGCTGTTTTGACAACTTCATCAAGGATGCTACTGGTGGCAAGAGCACCCAAGACTGCCAAGTCTTTTTCCCTCCTTATCCCATCACTTTTGTTTCTCCACTCCCTTGGCCTCCATATCGACACTCTTCAAGCTTGGCTTCCTAACCACCTGTAAGATCTGAGATGGAGTCTGCCAAGTTCTCAGCCAAGTCTTCCTCCACATAAAGGTGTAATCCATCTTTTCAGAGTGGATTGAGGGGGCACTTGTTAACCTTTGTGGATGTTTGGACTGCTTGCATCTCAGATGGTTAGGTGCAGGAGTTGGTATCCCATGGCTTCAAACTGGAGTTTTGCTTCCTGCCCCCTTCTTTGTTTCTCACCTCAAGCTTTTCTGTGTCACTACACAGATTATCATATCTCCATGGAGCCCTCTCAGGTCTTCTGAATCAAAGTGTTGTATTCCAAGTTCCTGTGGCAGACTGGTTCCAGGGGATTTACTCCAACCAGTTCACCATTCCCAAGCCTCATTCTGTATATCAAAGCCCTGAATGTCTTCATTTGAATTGAAACATTTTGCATGGAAATGACCAAATCTGTCATCACCTCCCTTCACCAGGAAGACTTTCTAGCTTCTGTAGATATTCAAAGACACATCCTTACTGTACATTTTCCCTTCTTTACAACATATCAGTGAATACTACGCTTTCCCGTGGGGCGCCTATACTCCTATTTTGTGGCCTTGCCCTTCAGTCTTTTGTCTGCACCTCTGGTATTCACAAGGCACTGGTTCCTGCACTAGCACTGCTGCATTCTCATGGTCTCTTTGCTTTTGCATGAGTCCTAAGTCTGAGGGTAGCTCTTAAATTAAAGCAGTCTCATTTTCCTAGTATCTCTCCTGATCTCCATAATGCAACATTCTGTTGTCTACCCTGTCTGTGGACAGACTAATTCGTCTATCACCAAGAACCTGGTCTCTGGGCTGGTAGCTCAAGAAGCTGGCTTTAAATTCAGGCAAGTCCTTCCTTTCCATCTTTTGGAGAATCCTCATGGTGAACGCCAGCCTGTTGAGCTGCGTAAAAGTCCCAGGCACCCTGTCGGTGCAGGGTACTTGGTCATCAGCGGAGTTCTCTACTGTCATCAACATACTGAAACATCAAGTGATTTAGCTTTTTCTACAACTTTGAACCATCTTACTTGAGGGTCATCTGCTGGAGATTCAGTCAGAAAAGGTCATGCCAGTGGCATACATCAGTCATCATGGAGGAACCAGAAGTCCTATAGTCACATAGAGGCAGATTGAATCTTTTCTTGGGCAGGACCCTAGGTGGCTCAGACAGACAATAATTCAATCTTATTGTCTCAAAGGTTGAGTTCCACCCTCTCCTGTCTAAGCAGAGTATAAGGCATACTCTACTAGATCTGGGAGTGCTTTTTGGACTCTTCAGCATCAAGCAACTGTTCTCAGATTTGTGGGGCTGCCACCTGTTCTTCTGTTTCTGTTCATCAGGTCCTTCAGGTGACTCATTGAGATACAGGCAGCCCCCCAGGTCTGTATTTTTTTTTTTTTTTGACCCATTAGCATTGTTTGTTGTGTTGACCACCCTTCAGAGGGACTGCTTTTGGATGTCCCGAAGGTTTAAGACGCAGGTGCTCATTCTGTGGCCCTCAAACCAGGGAAACGCATGCCCGGGGGTGGCAAACTGTTGATCCCAATCTGAGCTTGTCGACCTGCCATACCATAACATCAGCGTGCACTGAGCTGGCGCTGGCAGTGGAGGAAGCAGGAGGCTATGGAGAGAGCAGGAGCTGCGTAAACCGATGCTTCCTCTGTAGCGCTGATTACTGTCCTAGGCAGAGTGATACCAACTGCTTTTCACCTGGGACCTTACTAGCAGTCTGAAGAGCGATGCCAGCAGAAGCTGGAAGAGAAGAAGGTCCGTGTATTAAACAACACATACACTGCACTTTTGCAAATGGCATATTTAGCACCTATAAAGGGTTATCAACTGTTATGCTGCTTTCACACTGATTTGCAGTGCAGTGTACGTGTGGGTTACCTGCACTGAGCCATAGACTTCTGTTATATCCTGCGGGTTTGGTGCTCTTTCTGAAAGTGCACCAAAATTCCCTGATTGCAGGAGTTTTGGTGCGCTTTCAAAAAGAGCACTACACTCTCAAGATATAATAGCTGGGCTTTGCCATTGACTTCTGACTTGCAGGAAAGCCGCAGGTGCACTGTGGTGAAACCACAGCACAACAGCATGAAAGCAGCCTTCTAGGGGGCTCAGGACAGTAAGGGCTTGTTTACATCTGCAGTTTGGGGGGTGGTAAAACCCCATAGTTGAAGTGTTTTTACCGCACACCCCCAACCACTGCTGTAGTGTCAGGGGTCGCAATGCGGTCACACCAGGGAGTCCATTGCTCACGACGTTTGGCTTACATAAGGCTTTCTTTCAAACCTGTGAGCTGATTGTATGAATAAGGCAGCAAAAGGATGCTAGTTATGTGGTGCAGTGGAGGGCCAAGTTAGATGGAATGGAACTCTGCTCCTATCCTAGAGTGTAATCTGCAAGGGTTAGCCAGAAAGTGCTCTACCACGGGTTCCACTCAGCATTTTATGAATAAAACATAAACTGCATAAACAATGTAATCAGCTTCTGTACTACGTTGTGCTTTGCATAGTACATGCACTATTCATTTTAATGGGTCTCTTAATGTATTCCATTTTGTGGTGTGCAGTAATCATTCTGCTGATGTATAAAATACGTAGGCCCCATAGCAGCCTGCTGGTCGGGTATGGCTGTAGTAAATCTCATAAACATTACTTTTCTTTTGTCTATTCTTTTTTCAGTAGTGGTTAGAATCTATATTTTGAGTGAATTATACTATGCGTCTAGGTCAGCATTTCTCAACCAGGGTGCCTTGAGGTTTCTTCAGGGGTGCCTCGGCAAAATGTCTTAAACTTCCAAAACTTGTATACAAGCCAGCGGGTGGAACAAGCCTGCCTTTTCGTTACACAAAGCGACAGGTTATCATTGTGCACCATTACGACCTTCTAGCCACCAGTGTCCTGACAACCAATGACATTACAGCTGATAAGGAGGTTGTCAGCTGCCTGCACAGCATCCTAGTTTGACCCTCCCCCGCCCCTCTCCATCAGTGCTGGGGTCACATTAGCTCAGTGATGGAGAAAAACTGAGGGAGAAGAGAAACATTGGAATACTAGTCAGTACCAGTGTGCAAAAGTGTATTTGCTTTGGAAGAATAAATCACCTCTAATGTTGGGTGTCCTACATGTGTGGGTGTTGCTGCGTTATATAGAACTATTAGAATCGTTTTTCACATTTTAGAATGGGGTGCACTTTTAAGATTATGGACAGTCTTGAGGCATCTCATTTTAGAATGGGATGCCTCGGGACTGTCCACAATTTTAAAGGGTGATTCAGGACTGTCCATAATTTTAAAGGGTGCCTCGGGACTGTCCACAATAATGAAGAAAGCTCCAAAGGGTCATTTTCTCCATTTTCTCTTGCTGCTGGGTTCCCATATACTTCCCTGTGGGATCCCTAATTTGTAGTTTTGTAATTTAGCTTCCTTGCATTTGGCTGAAGTGCTAATGTACTTGTTCTACTCTCCATAGGAACGCTCAGGAAGCGGCACTGAAGAGGACTGACGCCCATCTACCAGAACATTCCCATGACCCCACCGACTCATTCCACTGCGTGCCACCGGAACGCCTATTCCACCCCCTCCTTCTCTCCCAGCATACACCCCTATCTTTCCGTAGGATGCTAACGGGTAGCCAGAAATGTAGTGAACTGTACAAAATAAAATTCTTCCATATTTATATAACTGAGGAGTTCTAGGGACGTACCGCCTGTAGCATCTTTGAAAAAAACACAAAAAGCATTAACTATCTGGCCGCACCACTAGGCCTCTCAGGATAGGTTCAAAGGATTATGACTTTTGATTATATATAAATATATTTTTTTTTTCTTTTTATGGCTGTACTGTTTGAGTTACAGTATGGAAATCACTGTAGTGTCAGCCGTGGATGCATGCAAGTAGCAATCCACTCATTAGTACTGTATTTTACAAAAGACAGGTCAAAAATAAGCCATGCCCCCTCTCGCTGCACGGGGAGCGGGCAGGCCGTGGTAGCTGTATGTACGTGTGTCAGTGTCACTGGATTTCAAACAGTTATAAATTAAAACAAGATGAAATACCTCGACCAGATGTGTATCTTTTTATATACATTTCTCTTTTTTTTATGTTGTGGGAGAAAAATCTAAATAAAATTCTGAAGTCCTCAAAATGAGAGGAGAGATGAATCGGTCTGTCTTAATTCGGATTTATGCTTTATAATTGAGAGAATTTGAGGTGGGGGAGGGGGCAGGGACGGACTGACAACTCATGGGGCCCCTGGGGCAATAGGGGATTATGGGGCCCCTGTGTCTTTGCCCAAACTTAAAAAATCCTATGAAAAAGGTACCAGGGGCATCTCATGGGGCCCCCTACTGACCCTGGGCCCTTGGGCAGTGCCCGAGTTTCCAAATGGTCAGTCCGACCCTGGGCGGGGATGACTTATCAGCGTTATGTCCACTTGTTTATGGTATGTCTCAGTGATTAGTAACGTCTGTGATCCAGGAAGGCAGGGCACTATATGGCATGAATAATATCTCCACGTTCTTCCTACCACCTCTGCTCCTGTATCAGCACATTGATTGTTTAAAGTGGACCTATACTGTAGAAACTTGAGTTTAAAAAAGCACAAGCGGAGAGCAAAGGACTAGTCATTAGTATTGCCTGTAGGTTCCCTGCAGCTGATCCTCTTCCCCACTTCTATGCCTTGTCCTGCACTGGGTCTTGCTAGAGGAGCCAACAATGGGGCACTATTTTTTTCCACAGAACACCCACGAAAGGGCATTCAGTAATATTTTTTCTACTGACACCAATGATGGGCCACAATTCCTTCCATTGACAACAATTGGGCAGAATTCTTTCCATTGATACCAACGATGGGCCACTATTCCTCTCACTGACGCCAGCAATGGGGAACTATTCCTCTCACTGACGCCAGCAATGGGGAACTGTTCCTTTCATTGATACCAACAATGGGGCACTATTCCTCCCACTGACACCAATAATGGGTCACTATTCCTCCCACTGACACCAATGATGGGGCACTATTCCTCCCACTGATACCAATGATGGGGCACTATTCCTCCCACTGATACCAATGATGGGGCATTATTCCTCCCACTGATACCAATGATGGGGTACTATTCCCCCCACTGATACCAATGATGGGGTACTATTCCTCCCACTGACACCAATGATGGGGCATTTACATAGTTGCTGAAAAAATACAACAATCCATCCAGTTCAACCATTAAAAAAAAAAAAAAGTATTATACATGGCGATCATACCCCCCCCCCCTTATGTATTATACATGGAGATCATATCCCGTCTTATGTATTATACATGGAGATCATATCCCCCCTTATGTATTATACATGGAGATCATATCCCCCCTTATGTATTATACATGGAGATCATATCCCCCCTTATGTATTATACATGGTGATCATATCCCCCCTTATGTATTATACATGGTGATCATATCCCCCCTTATGTATTATACATGGTGATCATATCCCCCCTTATGTATTATACATGGAGATCATATCCCCCCTTATGTATTATACATGGAGATCATATCCCCCCTTATGTATTATACATGGAGATCATATCCCCCTTATGTATTATACATGGAGATCATATCCCCCCTTATGTATTATACATGGTGATCATATCCCGCCTTATGTATAATACATGGAGATCATATCCCCCCTTATGTATTATACATGGTGATCATATCCCCCCTTTTGTATTATACATGGAGATCATATCCCCCCCCCTTATGTATTATACATGGAGATCATATCCCCCCCTTATGTAGTATACATGGAGATCCTATCCCCCCTTATGTAGTATACATGGAGATCATATCCCCCCTTATGTGTTATACATGGAGATCATATCCCCCCTTATGTATTATACATGGAGATCATATCCCCCCGTATGTATTATATATGGAGATCATATCCCCCTTATGTATTATACATGGAGATCATATCCCTCCTTATGTATTATACATGGAGATCATATCCCCCCTTATGTATTATACATGGAGATCATATCCCCCCTTATGTATTATACATGGAGATCATATCCCCCCTTATGTATTATACATGGTGATCATATCCCCCCCTTATGTATTATACATGGTGATCATATCCCCCCCTTATGTATTATACATGGAGATCATATCCCCCCCTTATGTATTATACATGGAGATCATATCCCCCCTTATGTATTATACATGGAGATCATATCCCCCTTATGTATTATACGTGGTGATCATATCCCCCCTTATGTATTATACATGGAGATCATATCCCCCCCTTATGTATTATACATGGTGATCATATCCCCCCTTATGTATTATACATGGAGATCATATCCCCCCGTATGTATTATACATGGTGATCATATCCCCCCTTATGTATTATACATGGAGATCATATCCCCCTTATGTATTATACATGGAGATCATATCCCCCCGTATGTATTATACATGGTGATCATGACCCCCCTTAATCTCCTCAACATAGAATAAATTCAGTTCCTCTAATCTTTCCTCATAGCTGAGCTCCTCCATGCCTCTTATCAGTTTGGTTGCCCTTCTCTGTACTTTCTCCAGTTCCCCAGTGTTCTTTTTGTGAATTGGTGCCCAAAATTAACCTGCATATTCCAGATGAGTAAAAAAATATAATAATAAGTCCAGTGACTTATTATTATTATATTTTTTAATTATTTATATTTTTGGGTCACAGTGTATTTTAAGTTTGTGTTATTTAGTAATTATTATTTATGGGTTGGGTGATGCAATTTATTGTTTTGTGGGTTTTACGCTGGTATAAGTTGATATAAGTTTTTTGGTTTTGCACCTGTGTACAGCAGCATCTCACAGAGAATAGTGTGTGGAATAAGAGAATCCTGGGCGCTGAGGTTTTTTTCTTTTTACATATTCCAGATGAGGTCTTACTAATGATTTGTATCGGGGGAAATGATATCTCTCTCTGTGGAGTCTATACCTCTTTATTACAAGAGAGGATTTTGCTCATTTTAGAAACCGCAGCTTGGCATTGCATGCTATTATTAAGCTTGTGATCTACCAGAACCCCCAAATCCTTCTCCACCATTGATTCCCCCAGTTGTACCCCCCCCCCCCAGTATGTATGATGCAGGCATATTCTTAGCCCCCAAGTGCATAACTTTACATTTATCAACATTAAACCTCATTTGGCACATAGTTGCCCAATTACAGAGCAATGAGGTCGGCTTGTAAGTTGGAGACATCCTGTAAGGACGGTATTCCACTGCACAGCTTTGTGTCATCTGCAAAGACTGAAATGGGATTTATAATCTCAGACCCGATATCGTTTATAAATATATTAAAAAGTAGGGGTCCCAACACTGAACCTTGGGGTACACCACTGATGACCCTAGACCACTCCGAGTATGAATCGCTAACCACAACTCTCTGAATACCATCTTTTAGCCAGTTTTCTATCCATTTACATACGGATTTTTCCAAGGCTGTAAACTTTACCTTACACATTAACCGTGTGTGGGGAACTGTGTCAAACGCTTTTGCAAAATCCAAGTATACCACGTCCACCCCACTATGCCTTCCACTGATACCAATGATGGGGCACTATTTTTTTTCTGCTGACACCAATGATGGGGCACTATTCCTCCCACTGACACCAATGATGGGACACTATTCCTCCCACTGACACCAATGATGGGACACTATTCCTCCCACTGACACCAATGATGGGGCACTATTCCTCCCACTGACACCAATGATGGGGCACTATTCCTCCCACTGACACCAATGATGGGGCACTATTCCTCCCACTGACACCAATGATGGGACACTATTCCTCCCACTGACACCAATGATGGGACACTATTTCTCCCCCTGACACCAATGAATGGGACACTATTCCTCTCACTGACACAAATGATGGGGCACTATTCCTCCCACTGACACCAAAGATAGGGCATTATATACTCTCACTTCACCAGGCCAATTTCTACTCCCATTGGCCATAGCCCAGCTACCCTAAACTCTCAAGGACAGTAAACTGGCCAGTTTTTAAAACTTTGGCGACCCCTGGTGTAAGCGAAGCCTAACACTTTAAAAATAAATTCTGCTTACAGGGTTAAGCCATGTACATAAAATCTGACCTTTCCTTGTCCTCCAAAGTGTTCTCTGATCTGTCCCAACCCCATAAGAGCTCTTTTACAGAAGTGCCAGCTATTGCTGCCCCTCTGAAAAATTTTCAGCTTTTCAGGGTGTGGTTGACGGGTGAATGAGATGCAATGTGTTGCCTCCTCACAGCCTGTTGCAGCTCTGAAAAGCCTGTACCAGTGTGCTCAGCCGCATCGCAGGGTGGTTGTGGTTCGGCCCCATTTACTTGAATGGCAAAAATGTCATTGGCACACCAAGGAAATAATATCTAGGTGTTTATTTGGTAATCACATCACAGTGGTAAAGTGCAATGTTTCAGGGCCACGCAGGACCCCTTAGGCAGGCATAGCGACAAACACCAATCAGCCATAACTTGACCAAAGACCGGTGAAGTGAATAACATTGATTATCTCGTTACAATGGCATCTGAAAGTGGGTAGGATATCCTGTATCTTGTTAGTAACCCAGGGACTGCCAGTGTATTAATGTTCTAGAGCAGTAAAGTCGCAGAATATTAGTAAGGTTGCACCAATGCTGTTTTTTTTTTTTTTTTTTTTTTTTTTTTTTTTAACAGACGAATACTAATACTTTCAGTCAAATACTCGACGATACAGAGTACTGATACCTTTTGCGGTGTGATTTGTGCCCATACAAAATAAATTGGCTCAAATCACACTACAAAGAATCGCATCCCATGTGAACAGGAATGCAGTGAGACTCCTGTCCAAATCGCATGCAGTTTCCCACACAGCTGCGAACCCCAGGCTTGTACACACAAGAGCAGTGCAGGAAACCTCCCTGTATGGATGGGTTCCACCAGTGAAGCTCCAGCTCCCGATCCGACTGGACATTAGTGCAGCTTGGGTGCCTCCTGCCTCTTCCATGGCTCTCCCCCCTCAGCCTCCCGTGGTTTGAGCCATCCACCAGCCATGGCTACAGTGTAAATTCACCTTTTACAGAAAATCTGTAAGCTGACCTTACACTTGTGAATGCACACTGTGTGCGATCGGTTGTGAGAACCCAGTTGGAGGTTCCTGCGATTAGCTGCAGGTAGGCAGCCCCTTTGAAAGCAATGGGCCTTTCAGACATGTACATGCTCACACATTCTGCATCTGGGCCTGATCACTTGCAGGTGATCGCTGCTTGTGCAATTACATGTGTGTGGGCGTGATTAGCTGCAAGACCTGGCAGCTTCCCATTGCTTTCAATGGGGCTGCCTACCTTCAGCTAATTGCAGGAACCCCTACTGGGTTCTCACAACTGATTACATACAGTGTGCATTCACAAGTGGGAATGCACCCCTTGCACCTTATGTCCATGTTGGCAGTGTGTGACAGGGCACAGTGGGCCCCCCTTCCCTTGCGGCCCCTGTACACTGCACATATAGATAAGCCACTGATGGAAACACTTGCGATCGATAATTTACGATCATAGGTAACATTCATGTCTCCTTTCTCCTGTATGGCATATAGATTTAATGGGTTGTCCACTATAGAACAATTATTCCTACAGGAAGGGATCAATCATTTTATAGAATTTTGTATGGCCACCACTAGACAGGTCAAAACCTGACAACTAACCCTGGGAGGGGCTGTCTTCCGAGCCGATTTCCGGTATCTTGGCCAATTGAATGCAAGTGAACAATCCAAACGCACACATCCCTGCGTTTAAAACTTTTGGACCCATATTGGTGATCCTCGATGTGCTGGTAACATTCTCCCTTGGCCAATTGAACCACACATCGTTCTGGTGTCCCTATACATCCATTGTGTGATGGCTATAAATGGACTAGACCAGTGGTCGGCAAGCCGCGGCTCGCGAGCCACATGCGGCTCTTTACCCACTCTAATGCGGCTCTCCTGTGTGCCGGGCGCCTGCTCCCCTCCCTCCTCTCGGTCGGCCGCTCCCCTGCCTCCTCTCGGTTGGCAGCCCCAAAAGTCCGCGCGGACCTTTTAATCCGGCCCGCGGATGTGGCTGTCAGGATGTGTGTAGGCGGGGCAGCGTGCCGAACGTGAGGGGAGGGGAGCTAGGCTCCTCTCACAGTCCGCCCTGAAGACCCGAACGGCGCGGGAAGACAGCGAGAGGAACGCAAAAGGTAAGTGAATTGACACGGGGGACTTGGCTTACTAGAAGGGGGGGGGGAATAGTACTGTGGGGGATGAAATACTATATGAGGGATGAATTACTATATGGGGGGTGAATTACTATATGGGGGGTGAATTACTATATGAGGGATGAATTACTATATGAGGGATGAATTACTATATGGGGGATGAATTACTATATGGGGATGAATTACTATATGGGGGGTGAATTACTATATGGGGGATGAATTACTATATGGGGGGATGAAATACTATATGGGGGGATGAAATACTATATGGGGGGATGAAATACTATATGAGGGATGAAATACTATATGGGGGGATGAAATACTATATGAGGGATGAAATACTATATGGGGGGATGAAATACTATATGGGGGGATGAAATACTATATGAGGGATGAATTACTATATGAGGGATGAAATACTATATGGGGGGATGAAATACTATATGAGGGATGAAATACTATATGACGGATGAAATACTATACGGGGGATGAATTACACTATGGGGGATGAATTACTATATGGGAGATGTATTTTCAGTTTTAAAAATGTGGCTCTCAAAATAAATTTCAATCATGGTTTTGGCGAGATTTGGCTCAGTTGAAAAAAAAGGTTGCCCACCACTGGACTAGACCAGCCATTCTCAATCAGGGTTCTTTAGAGCTCTACAGTTCCTCCAGAGGTAGCTAGGGGTTCCTTGAGCTGATAATGACCTCTCATCTGATTAGACCATAATCCTGGGTCCAACACCACTTGGCAGAGCTACAGTAACAACAACCACACCAGTGACACCAATGATCGTTTTTAGCTGTCTGTAAAGAGGGCATTCTGATCACCACTGTAAGTCGGGGAAGTTTCCTACTGGCCACCAACGTGTAGTGGTGATCACCTCCCATCTGATGGTGCCTTCATAATCCTGGGTCCAACACCACTTGGCAGAGCTACAGTAACAACAACCACACCAGTGACACCAATGATTGTTTTTACCTGTATGTAAAGAGGGCATTCTGATCACTACTGTAAGTCGGGTAAGTTTCTTACTGGCCACCAACGCAGGGAGAATTTTTTCTTATTTAACCTGAATATATCATTTTAGCTGGAATTCCCTGAGACCGGACAATTATTTCATGGGTTCTTTCAGGGTTAAAAAGGTTGCGGCTGGGGCAGATGGAGATTCATTGTAACGTTCTCCCATCAGGGGCGGACTGACAACTCATGGGGCCCCTGTGTCCTTGCCCAAACTGAAAAAAGCCTATGAAAAAGGTACCAGGGGCATCTCATGGGGCCCCCTACTGACCCCGGGCCCTCGGACAGTGCCCGAGTTTCCAAATGGTCAGTCCACCCCTGTCTCCCATAGACCCTCCATACAGGCCCCTGTTTTGCTCAGAATGGGACTGTTACAAATCTGTTTCCATGAAGGTCAGCTGCTTCCTCCATCCTATAGCCGAGAGATCTGGACACTGCTGTCTTTGTTGTAGCAGCTTCCTGACCATCTTGTGAGCTACAGATGTACTTAAACTTGAATGGATGCTAATAAGATGCGGATGACTTCAAATATATCTAAACCCAAGAACAAAAATATAAAATATTGCATCCTTAAGCCCTTAGATGCGGTGTTTGCATTTGGTTTATTTTTTGAACTATGCACCTTTGCTGCAGATGGAAAAAAAAAAATGTGATCTTGCCAGAAATCCAGTGTCCTTGAAACTTCCTCTGTACTGATCTGATAAACAATGTGAACAGCTCTCACCAGATCTCTCAAACTGCAGAACACCTTCCTAGGTTATGGAGATGTGGAAAGGGGGAGGTGTTCTCATGTATTATGAAGGATATTAAATTCTCTTTAAATGTATTTATTTATTTCTCTGACATTATTATAATCACCATTTTAGTGGGGTTGTAACCACTTGCCCTCTTTTTGCTATATGGCACTGTGCTACTTTAACCACTTCCAGACCGGACACTTTCCCCCCCTTCCAGACCGGACACTTTCCCCCCCTTCCAGACCGGACACTTTCCCCCCCTTCCAGTCCGGACACTTTCACCCCCTTCCTGCCCAGGCCAATTTTCAGCTTTCAGCGCTATCACACTTTGAATGACAATTGCGCGGTCATGCAACACTGTACCCATATGAATCTTTTAGCATTTGTTTGAGACAGATAAAGCTTTATTTTGGTGGTATTTATTCACCACTGGGATTTTTTATTTTTTTTTGCTATGTAAATGAAAAAGTCCAAAAATTTTGAAAAAAAGTTTTTCTTATAAAATTTTGCAAATAGTATTTCATCATAAATCTTGCTCAAAATGTATTCTGTTATCTTTTTAGTAAAAAAAAAAAAAAAATAACCCAAATTAGTTTATAACCAAAAATTAAAATTTTTAAACATTTTTTTATATTATTTGTTTTTTTTTTTTACATACTGTCACCTTAGCAGTACAGTGTCACCATGGTGACACTACTACTTGTGGGGGGTGATGAAGATTTTTTTTTTTTTTTTTTTACACTGATTGCTTTTACACCCATAAAGGCTGTAAAAGCAATCATTTCTCCTTCTCTCTAGCTGCATTCTTGCAGCCATTGAGAAATACTGTGTGAGCAGTGATTGGTCACAGCTTGTCACATGGTACAAGGCTGTTGTGAATAGCCTTGTACCATGTGACCTCTGTGATCATTCAGATTTCACACGTAGTAAGCAATGATGTCACAAGTGACATCTTGCTTACTACTCTGCACATGATCGCTGATTGGCTAACGAGTGATCACATGATCGGGACCTCGCACAGAGGTCCTGTCCGACGATCGGTGTTCCACTGTGTCTGGAGGACACAGTGGGCACCGGATCACGGTGCTGCACGCTCCCAGGGAGCGCGCACAGCTAGAAAATGCGGGTGCCGTTTATGAACGGCAACCCACCCCTGGAGTGCCACCGTCCTGCCGTTTATAAACAGCAGGCGGACGACAAGTGGTTAACTGATAATTGCGTTGTCATGCAACACTGTGTGCAAATGAAATTTATTTTATTTTTTTCACCCAAATAGAGCTTTCGTTTGGTGGTATTTAATCATCACTGTTTTTTTTGCACTGTAAATGAAAAAAGACCAAAATTAAAAAAAAAAAAAAATTTTACTTATTATGAACCATATCCAATAAAAATATATAATTTTTTTTGCTGATGTAATCTTCATTTGTTTTCCATGGTCCCCCTGTATGTAGGAATGTGACCACCCTCTGTTGCTGCTCCTGAGATGGAATGTAGGATTTGTAGTGTACATAGTCACAACTACCGTACTCTGCTCCTTCCAAACAAAGGGAAGTGAGAGGGAAAAAGGAGAGGTTTGGGAGCTCACAGAAGACTTTACTAGGACACAGAAAACCACAGGAAGAAGCAAATTCATGAAGAATAGACCACATGGTCTTTAAGTAGTGGGTGTGCATGGATTATTTTTTGGGAATAAGGATGGACAGCACAGTGGCTAAATGGTTAGCACTTCCGCCTGGCAGTACTAGGGTCATTGGTTTGAATCCCAGCCATGGCACCACCTGCCTGGAGTTTGCATGTTCTCCCTGTGCCTGCATGGGTTTCCTCCAGGTACTCCAGTTTCCTCCCACACTCCAAAGACATGCTGCTAGGTTAATTGGCTCCTGTCCAAATTGTCCCTAGTATGTGTATGTATGAATGGAAGTTAGGGACTTTAGATTGTATGCCCCTTGAGGGTTAGGGACTGATGTGAATGTACAATATATATGTAAAGCACTGCGTAAATTGATGGCGCTATATAAGTACCTGAAATAAATAAATATAATTTAATGTCACTAAAAGTGGATACTTCTAACTCGGCTCCTAATCACACATTGTCTTTCTTACTAATCACTTTAACAATAAATTTGTCAAAGTTCACAGAATCACTTACTATTGGTAGTTCTCTTCCTTACTGCCATAGACTATAGAAATTGTGATTCAGCTGTGTTGCATACAGTATATTACTACCAGTGCTTCCACTGGTTGCCGATAACCTGCAGGTGGCAGTATAATCACAGTGCTTTTAGGTCCTCACATTGGGACAGTGGACTAAAATCCTTCCACTGAGGCCTAATAATTGCTCCTAGTATGTCCCATCAGGTCCCTAGAGATCTGCTAGTCTGTCTGTGCACTCAGCTGGTATGAGAGCAAAAAGATGTACATTCCTTAGCCTCCCTCTCTGCAGCAGACGCAACTGTCCCTGTAAGCTCTATATGCAGCCTTTCTGAACTCCCAGGGTTCATCCAGAGGTTGCCGGGGGTTCCTCCAGAGGTTGCCAGGGTGTTCCCTCCTGAGGTTGCTGGGTTCCTCCAGTGGTTGCCGGGGGGTTCCCTACTGAGGTTGCTGGGAGGGTTCCTCCAGAGGTTGCTGGGGGGTTTCCTCCAGAGGTTGCCAGAGGGTTCCTCCAGAGGTTGCCAGAGGGTTCCTCCAGAGGTGGCCAGGGAGTTCCCTCCTGAGGTTGCCGAGGGGTTCCTCCAGCGGTTGCCGGAGGGTTCCTCCAGCACTGAGCAACTTCAGCTTCTCAGATAAGTGACCACTGACAGCACTGATATTTTTAGCTATCTGTAGGGGGGCATTCTCACTGGCCACCAATGTAATATGTATTGTTCCCACTGGCCACCAATGTAATATGTATTCTTCCCACTGGCCACCAATGTAATATGTATTCTTCCCCCTGGCCACCAATGTAATATGTATTCTTCCCACTGACCACCAATGTAAGCCGTATTCTTCCCACTGACCACCAATGTAAGCCGTATTCTTCCCACTGGCCACCAATGTAAGCCGTATTCTTCCCACTGACCACCAATGTAATATGTATTCTTCCCACTGACCACCAATGTAAGTTGTATTCTTCCCACTGACCACCAATGTAAGCCGTATTCTTCCCACTGACCACCAATGTAATATGTATTCTTCCCACTGACCACCAATGTAAGCCGTATTCTTCCCACTGACCACCAATGTAATATGTATTCTTCCGAATGACCACCAATGTAAGCCGTATTCTTCCCACTGACCACCAATGTAATATGTATTCTTCCCACTGACCACCAATATAAGCCGTATTCTTCCCACTGACCACCAACATAAGAAGTATTCTTCCCACTGACCACCAATGTAAGAAGCATTCTTCCCACTGACCACCAATGTAAGAAGCATTCTTCCCACTGACCACCAATGTAAGCCGTATTCTTCCCACTGACCACCAATGTAAGCCGTATTCTTCCCACTGACCACCAACATAAGAAGTATTCTTCCCACTGACCACCAATGTAAGAAGCATTCTTCCCACTGACCACCAATGTAAGAAGCATTCTTCCCACTGACCACCAATGTAAGAAGCATTCTTCCCACTGACCACCAATGTAAGAAGCATTCTTCTCACTGACCCCCAACTTAATATGTATTCTCACTGACCACCAATGTAAGAAGTATCATTCCCTCTGACCACCAATGAAAGTAGTATTCTTCCCACTGACCACCAGTGTAAGAAGCATTCTCACAAATGACCACCAATGTAAGAAGTATTCTTCCAAATGACCACCAATGTAAGAAGCATTCTTTTCACTGACTACCAATATGGGTTCTTCCCACTGGCAGTGGCAACCAATGTAAGAAGCAGTTCTTGGTTATGTTCACAAATGTCTGACACAGATCAGCCCCCTGCTGCAGCCCCTGCCTTGTGACCTGATCACTGGAGAAGAGACGGGGGAGATGCATCCTCCTGCCTGCAGCAGCCTAATGACAAAGTCACTGAATGGAGATGAAAGAGATGAAGGATCCCAGCACAGCTGTTTTGCTGTGTAGTGTGAGATATGAGGAATGTACAACATGCAGACCTGAAAAGTGACATGAAAGGAATGACAGCGTGTTCTGACAGTACTTAAATAATTGTCAGATCCCTCCATCCGCAGAACGGGGATCCTTGTACACACACAGTTATGAATGCTCATGGTTGTTTTGCTCCGGGGTTAGTTTTGATTCTGCAGAATCCTATTCCGATGGGATTCTTCTGTGGGAGAGTTCATCTGATTCCTGGAAAGAAGGCTGGGCGTAGAGTGGAAGAGCAGCTGGGCCGTCTCTGTCGTCGCACAGTTTACATAATGTACAGATGAAGTTCATGTCTGCCTCCGGCGATTGTCAGATTACTAGAGATAGGCGGGAGTGACGCTCCTCTTATATAAACAGAAACCAATCTGAAGAGGCAGCTTGCACCAAACCACTACTCAGTAAGGCGAGGAACAAGCCACCCATATCAACCAATCACAGCTCTTCCTTCTGTAAGAGGATTCCACTCAAAAGGTTGCTATAGGGTGCTGAAATGTGCCGCACTTTATTAAACACAAGGGTTATAACACACAGGAACACGCTAATACTTTACCTGAAAATAAATGGACCGCTATCTGGGAATCAATTCTGAACTTTTGATGCGTATCTCACCACACATCAAACCCACCAATAAACTCCATAATACCCAACATGTTTCGTCCCAAATAACAGGACTTCATCAGGAGTGAATAAGTTTATATATCTATTTAAACCTGCGCTTAAGAAAAATTATAATAAATAATCAAAATAAATTGTAAACATATAGCAGCTGAAAACAAAAACCCTGGTACCAGGCAGTAAACAATATATATGTAAAGAGCAGCACTTAACAAAGTGAAAAAAGACAGTGAAAAATGTGACATAAAAAACAATCCATCCAAAAATTAAAATAAAGAAAAAAGTCCCCAGAGGTTGTGATGAAACAAAGGAAATCCAAGGACACTTGTGTCACCAACCACTCATACGAAAGGTGCCCCTGATGACGTTACCTGTGACGAAATGCGTAGGGTGGAGCCATGTACACACGGTACTGCGCATGCGCGACCGACCGGTGGCCATTTTGGAAAATGGAAAATTTAGATTTTTTGCTTATCAATGCCCAATGATGTTTGCTTTTATGTGAGTGCAACCATACTTTAAATAAATATTGTCTTAATGGTTATACACTATGTGGAGCACTCTTTTTTACATGTTTCTCACGAGTCTGAGCCTTATCCTGTGTGGTGTAGCTACCCTAATTAAGGTCCATTGTTTGGAAGATCTTTACTTGTTTCTCTTGGAGATCTGGAAAAGGATCCCATTGTCCAGCTTTCTGAGTTGTTTACAACAAAGTGTGACTGATCACTCCTAACAGGAGGTCATGCCTTTCTGGTAAGCCTTTCATATGAGTGGTTGGTGACACAACAACTGTCCTTGGATTTCCTTTGTTTCATCACAGCCTCTGAGGACTTTTTTCTTTACTTGAATTTTTGGATGGACTATTTTTATGTCACATTTTTCAATGTCTTTTTTTCACTGATTATTTGTCACTTTGTTAAGCGCTGCACTTTTCGTATATAAGAGTGAATAAATGTCACATAATAAAATAAATTATTATTGTGTTCAGACAAATGCCTTGGCGTCGTGGGGATACATGCTTCCAGACCTGCTTGACCGAGCCATTTCGAGAGAAAGAGAACAGAATTAAGCCTGAGATTGCAGGGGTTGGACCCGCTACTGTACACAGTGACCGAGAGACCATCTACCACACCAGCTGAGCTGTCAATACGCTTCCACATTGGGACCAGTACAAGAAGGGGCTCCGTCCACCACAAGGCTTTACAGCCTCAATGAAGAATTGGTGAGCGGGCTGCTGGCCCATCCACGCTATTATCAACAGACAGATCACTAAGGAAAGGATATCATTAGAATTCCCCTCGTAGTTAAGCTCTGACATTTTTTATGAAGACCAACTGAATTAACCTCGCAATATCACAATCCCAGGGTGCGGTCATACTACAGCTTTACCACGCGCCCCTTGGCTCACAAGTGTTCTGTTTTGCCTGTTTGATCTGCATCTTATGCTGTCTGCAGGATTTAAAGACTACCTCTAGTGCACCAACGATCATCCAAAGGGCCCCCACGTTAGCTGGCAAAAGATCTAGATTAGAGACTGTCCCTCTTATTAAGAATAATAGTCCCTCCTCATTCCCACTCTGTCTACATTGTTTATGATGTTTATCGCTGATTATGGTTGTAACGGCAAATGCTGGGTGCAATAACTAAAAGCAAGTCATATACATGCACACAATCAACATGTAGTCATACAGGTACTTTTAATCAGCATTTCTACCATTACATATTGTACGCATGTCAAAGACCCTCTACCAAATGAACACCTGCCCTGGCACATCATAATATTCACTCGGCACTTCAAGAAATAACAGAATCCAACTGCAATATTCTTGCACTGTCAAAACCTCCACTTTTATTATCACACGACACACAGGAGGATATATCTTATAGTCATCACAATCTGCACAATAACACACACCAATAATAATGTGAGCATTACAGCATGAAATAGACACATCATTTGACAGCGTCACAGCATAGAATTAATACATTAACAAAGCTATGGGAAGACAGGATGGAACAGACCCCATCGAAACCATACTGCCCAAGAGGTCACGGGGAAGCCGAAAGCGCGACCAATGGATGAGCCCATATAGCCTCGGCAAGGATCCCAGCTTTCGAGCGTCCCCTTGCCACTAGGGGGCTTCCTATCGGTCTTGCTTGGACTGCCGGCTTTTAAATCATTTTTCTGCCAGCTTTCCAATAGTGGGCGGGCGCCAAACCCACCATAGGAGGAGCTAGCAGAAAGGTTCCGCAAGGATAACAGAGTCACGCTCAGCCACCATATTGATTCCACATCCTTATCTGAAAAGTCACACTTTTGCTCCAGTTCAGCTTCTTATCTACCCTAAACTTCTTCTCATCTACCCCAAACTTCTCATCTACCCTAAACTTCTTCACATCTACCCCAAACTTCTTCTCATCTATCCTAAACTTCTTCACATCTACCCCAAACTTCTTCTCATCTATCCTAAACTTCTTCACATCTACCCCAAACTTCTTCTCATCTATTCTAAACTTAAAGATTTCTCAAGCACGTAGACATCTTTAAACAGGTTTTTACTGTATCTTCTAATGTGACATTACTAGATGTCATAAACACTTTCAATTCCATAAACAAGTTTTTATCTTACTCTAAGCAAAATATCTTGTGACTCTATTTCTTTAGCCTAGAGAAATGACATCAGTCACTTTTCATGCTCCTGGCTGTTGGGCAGCAATGCTTTATTGTAAAATTTACCCAAGAAACAAAGGGTCTAAGGCCATCACATTTCATAGGCATTATAATGGTCATCCAAACAGTCCAGGCATAACATCGCCATCATTAGGACTCACAGTCCAGGCATAACATCGCCATCATTAGGACTCACAGTCCAGGCATAACATCGCCATCATTAGGACTCACAGTCCAGGCATCACATCGCCATCATTAGGACTCACAGTCCAGGCATAGCATCACCATCATTAGAACTCACAGGCAGTATAACTGGTGTTGTTGAATAGGCTCCTCTCACTGTCTGTCTGACATTCTGGGTTGCTACTGTTTATGCTGACCGAAGGGCAAATAATTTATGCCCTACCATACTTGCTCTTTGTCAGATACTTAGCGAGTTGTATAGCCTTGATCATCGATGGTTTACATCTGCTTTATTATCTACTTTTTCTAAGTGATAGATTCTCTTTATGCCTAGGCTTTGGTGCGTCATTCCAGATAGCCCCAGTACTGAGTTATAATTTTTTTTTTTTTTTTTTTTTTTCCCTATTAACCTCATGTGTCAAAAGGGCTGAGGCCTGGACAGGTTGTGGCAGAGAACAGAGGACCCATCTTAACTAGTGGCTCCTCCAGGGGTAACGCTACACTAGTTTATGGGTAAACCCCAAAGATCAACCATTGGGTAAGGGATAGCACTTCGAATGTTCTCCAAGGTGCAAACTGAGAGCACTTCATGCACTGTACTGCCTGGCTATGGCCAAAGCCACACCGAAGGCATGCCGGCATGTCCACTGATCTACTGAGTTTAGTACATTATTTCAGACCCAATATTTTGTACTTGGTTATCAGAGCTGAAGACTAAGCTTCCCTTTCAACATCTGTTTGTTGTACCTCCTATGGGCATCTACCATACCAGCTGAACTGTCAAAACGCTTCCACATTGGGACCAGTGCAAGAAGGGGCTCCTTCCACCACAAGACTTTACTGCTGGTATAGTAGATACCCTCAAGGTCTGCTGTGTCCTCTACAAACCAAGAGGTCCCCAATTTTGTAGTAAGTTCCTAGATGGTTAGAGGTAGCACTAGTGAAAACACAGTTGATCAGGTCCTGAATCAAATCTGTGTTTTGTCTGACAGGTTTATTTTACTGGTTTCTGCTAGTACTTTCTAGTAGCACCTACTTTCCTTTCTTTCACCACCCCACTGCTGCTTCATTTAGTTGAAATGATGGAATAAAATACTTCCAGCTACGGAGAATATGGAGAAGCATGTGACTCATACCTTCCTATCGCAGAGGCGTCCCTAGGGTTGGTGTCACCCGGAGCAGTAACACGTGGTGTCACCCCTCCAGAGAGGAAGGAGCGGTGCCGGTGTAACGGTAAAATGAGTATCCCGTGAAGATATGTATCCCCTGAAGCAATTGTGCATGTGCCGGTTTCAGGTTGAAGAAGCCGATCTCCGACTTTAGCACAGAGCTGCCACAGTTAACCCCTTACAGGTTGCAAACCGCTGAAGCTGATCACTATGGGTTGCAAGATCAGCTAACCCCGTATAGGTTCAACCTATACGGGGTTAACTGACCTTGCAACCCATAGTGATCCGTGGGATCAGCTTCAGCAGTTTGCAGCCTGTAAGGGGTTAACTGTGGCAGCTCTGTGCTAAAGTCAGAGATCGGCTTCTTCGGCCTGAAACCGACACATGAGCAGTTGCTTCAGGGGATACATATCTTCACGGGATACTCATTTTACCGTTACACCGGGGGAGCTGTCACTGTGCCGGGAATCCGGGATCACCCCAATAACTGGCCAGGACCTTCACAGAGCCCAGAAGCTCTGCTGGCATCCTGCTCCTGCACCCCCTGTGATGGTGTCACCCAGAGCGGCCCGCACTCCCCTAGAGACGCCACTGTCCTATCATAATGCCCGGTGATTGGTCAAGAAGGAGAAGATGGGGAGCTGTCACTGTGCCGGGAATCTGGGATCAGCCCAATAACTGGCCAGGACCTTCACAGAGCCGAGAAGCTCTGCTGGCATCCTGCTCCTGCACCCCCTGTGATGGTGTCACCCAGAGCAGCCCGCACCCCTCTAAAGACGCCACTGTCCTATCGTAATGCCTGGTGGTTGGTCAAGAAGGAGAAGATGGACTCCTTCGCTGTGTGTAAATTCCAAGTGACTTTGAAGACTACACAGGGATTCTTTTCTTTGGTCCCAGTGGCAGCATGGAGCAGCAGGACATAAAAAAGGGCATACTAAGGAGGAAAAAGAAATGAAATAGCAAAAGCACAGCTTTATTGTAAGGGTTCACACGTGTGTGCTGTGCCAACAATGCATGGCAATGCACCCCTCTACGTGCAGTACGTTGTGGTGTCCATTGTGCGCCAACATATCCAAAAGCCATGTGAATGCCCATGTGACTGGATGGATCTAGCTATTGCCATCATTTCTACAGTAAAATCAAAACTACTCAGGAAATGTGTTACACATTCATTCTGATTGGAGGGAAAACCCAAACCATAGGTCTGTGTAATACCGTGACAGCGATGTGTTCATCAAGGGTCCTTTGGTTGGTTGTTTCTCCATTCTGTCCTATGATGATGCACTGTTCTCCATTCTGTCCTATGATGATGCACTGTTCTCCATTCTGTCCTATGACGCACTGTTCTCCATTCAGAAAACAAGACAGGACACGATCCATCGCTGAGGAGTGATGCAACATCTTCCTGCTGAGGACACAAGACTTCTGGTAGATGAGGTCATCCATGTGTGACCTCCATGAGGCTGAAACTGAAGGAACGTCTAGACCAGGGGTAGACAACCTGAGAGCCGCAGGACTACAAGTTCCATCATGCCTCTGCAAGTCATAGCTGTAACTGTCAGTTTTTTAATCTTTGCAATGCCTCATGGGAAATGTAGTTCCACAACAGCTGGAGAGCCGCAGTTTGCCCACCCCTGCTAGAGGAAGCCTTCTTCTGATAGGCGATTATGGCATGAATTGTTGGACCTTAGTTCCGTGATTTGAGAAAAGTGGCTTTGTCCTTATCTATAGAACATCGCCAACAAAAATAACAGAAGCACTAGGGTTCTTTCAATGAGTGGTGGTAAAAACAGGCAGCTGAGCTATGGTTTTACCGTCTCTTCTGCCACCGACTGATCTATGAATGGAGAAGGCAAACCTTTTATTCATCCGCCCGTCCTCCATTCATAGATCACATTTCATAATCTTCCCATGCGGCGGGGGTTTGAATAGCTGATGGGCTTGTAACAGGCATCCATTTTTGTTTATTTACATCCGTTTTCATCCATTTTTCATCTGTTTACATCTGTTTTTCACCCGCTTATCATTCATTTACATCAGTTTTCGTCCGTTTACATCCATTGTCATCTGTTTTTCATCCATTTACATCTGTTTTTCACCCGCTCATCCGTTTACATCAGTTTTTGTCCGTTTACATCCATTTCATCCATTTACATCCATTTTTCGCCAGATTACATAGGTTTTTGTATGTTTACATCCTTTTTTTCGTCCGTTTACATCAGTTTTTTGCACACTTATTGTCTATTTACATCAGTTTTTGTCAGTTTACATCCATTTTCATCTGTTTGCATCCGTTTTTTGTCAGTTTACATCAATTTTTAACCTGCTTATCGTCTGTTTATATCAGTTTTCGTTCCATTTACAACCATTTCATGCGTTTACATCTGTTTTTCGCCCACTTATTGTCCGTTTACATAAGTTTTCATCCATTTTCATCTGTTTACATCCGTTTACATCAGTTTTTTTTTATCTCTCCAAACATGCCCCAAAGATGCTGCAAGCAGGTGTTTTTACACTGCACTGCAAGCACAACGCCTCAGTGTGAAAACATACATAGATATATATTCACATACACAGGGAAGTGTTTTTCTTGAGCTTTTCAGGCACTTTTTAAAAAGCAAAAACACTTCAAAAACGCCTCAGTGTGAAAGTCGCCTAAACTTCTAATTTATCATCTGTTCAGCAGACGTTTTCCAGACTTTTCCTTCCAGTGTTTTCCTTCCAGTGTTTTCCTTCTAGTGTTTTCCTTCCAGTGTTTTCCTTCCAGTGTTTTCTTTCTAGTGTTTTCCTTCAAGTGTTTTACTTCTAGTGTTTTCCTTCAAGTGTTTTCCTTCCAGTGTTTTCCTTCCAGTGTCCTAAGTGTTTTCCTTCCAGTGTTTTCCTTCCAGTGTTTTCCTTCAAGTGTTTTCCTTCCAATGTTTTCCTTCAAGTGTTTTCCTTCTAGTGTTTTCCTTCAAGTGTTTTCCTTCCAGTGTTTTCCTTCAAGTGTTTTCCTTCAAGTGTCCAAAGTGTTTTCCTTCCAGTGTTTTCCTTCCAGTGTTTTCCTTCAATTGTTTTCCTTCTAGTGTTTTCCTTCAAGTGTTTTCCTTCAAGTGTTTTCCTTCTAGTTTTTTCCTTCCAGTGTTTTCCTTCCAGTGTTTTCCTTCCAGTGTTTTCCTTCAAGTGTTTTCCTTCCAGTGTTTTCCTTCCAGTGTTTTCCTTCAAGTGTCCAAAGTGTTTTCCTTCAAGTGTTTTCCTTCCAGTGTTTTCCTTCCAGTGTTTTCCTTTAAGTGTCCAAAGTGTTTTCCTTCCAGTGTTTTCCTTCAAGTGTTTTCCTTCAAGTGTTTTCCTTCTAGTGTTTTCCTTCCATTGTTTTCCTTCCAGTGTTTTCCTTCCAGTGTTTTCCTTCAAGTGTCCAAAGTGTTTTCCTTCCAGTGTTTTCCTTCAAGTGTTTTCCTTCCAGTGTTTTCCTTCTAGTGTTTTCCTTCCATTGTTTTCCTTCCAGTGTTTTCCTTCCAGTGTTTTCCTTCAAGTGTCCTTAACTAACGATGAGATGTGGCCATTAACTGGATAGAAAACAAGCTGTCCAAATGAAAGATTTTCAAACGATTTTTCATCTTGTGTATGGGCACAATTACATCTACAGTAAAACGGTTAGTTCTCTTTTTCAAAAATAATGCCTGTGCAGATAAGAGGGCACCTCTCAATGAAAAGCAAACTGTGCAGATGTGACTAAAGTTGAATAATGCCCTTGCTATAGGTGTAGGCCATTTATGTACCTCATGAGGCCTGACTCTTCCCCTTCTCCATCATAGGAGTGAGCTCTCAAATGGCGACACAGAGCTACTGCATCAGGGGAGAGATAGAGCACGTGACGGGGTTTGAATCAAAGAGCTCACTCCTGTGATGGTGGAGGTGAGCAGTAACAGGTAGGAGTCTCCTAGTAACATCCTTAGCAACGTCTTAGAAGTTTTCCCGTCAGGCTTCAAGAGATACAGTACATAAATAGCCTTCACCTTCAAGGGCATTAGGCCCCTTTCACACGGCTGTTCTGTTTTTTCATCAGTTCAGTCATGTTTTTTCCAAGAAAAAACGGATCAGTTCACATCAGTTTTTCGTCCTTTTACATCCATTTTTCATCCGTTTACATCCGTTTTGGGGCCATTTTTCATCCATTTACATCCGTTTTTTGTCTTTTTACATCCTTTTTTGGCCATTCATCCATTTTTTTTACATCCATTTGTTGGCCATTTACATCCGTTTTTCATCCATTTACATCCATTTTCATCTGTCTACATACATTTTTCGTCTGTTTAAATCTGTTTTTCGTCTGTTTGAATCCAATTTTCTGTCTGTTTTTCCTCCAGTTACATCAGTTTTTCATCAGTTTACATCCATTATCTGTCCGTTTACATCCATTTTCATCTGTTTACATACGTTTTTCGACCGTTTACATCAGTTTTTCATCCGTTTTTCATCTGTTGACATCCATTTTCATCTGTTTTTCATCCATTTACATCAGTTTTTCATCCGTTTTTCATCTGTTGACATCTGTTTTTCGTCTGTTTTTCATCCCTTTACATCCATTTTCATCTGTTTACATCTGTTTTTTGACCATTTACATGTGTTTTTCATCCTTTTACATCCGTTTTTTGTCTGTTTTTCATCTGTTTACATCTGTTTTTCGTCCATTTACATACTTTGTGTCCCTTTACATCCGTTCCAAAAATAGCGTTTTCTTCCGTTCAAAAAAAATGGATGTTAATGGATGCGGACATTAACGGATGTAAACCGATAATCAACCATTTACATCTGTTAGTCCATAGGAATACATGGGTGTCCGTTTTTCATTTGTAAACAGACAGATGAAAACCGGAGATATGGAACGTTCGTTAACATCCAGTTTCATCTGTTTACATCCGTTTTTTGACTGTTTACATCTGTTTTTCATCCGTTTACATCCATTTTTTGTCTGTTTTTCATCCATTTACATCTGTTTTTCCATCCGTTTACATCCATTTTTCATCTGTTTACATCTGTTTTTTCATCCATTTACATCCGTTTTTTGTCCATTTTTGTCCATTTACATACTTTTTGTCCCTTTACATCCGTTCCAAAAATAGCGTTTTCTTCCGTTCAAAAAAAATGGATGTTAATGGATGCGGACATTAACGGATGTAAACAGGTAATCATCCATTTACATCTGCTAGTCCATAGGAATACATGGGTGTCTGTTCATTTGTAAATGGACAGATGAAAAACGGACATATGGAACGCCCGTGTGAAAGAGGCCTTATTCAACTTTGGTCAAAGCAGCACAATTTGTTTCCATCTACAGGGGCCCGTTACCTACATAGGCAGTTTTTTGGTAAAGGTGAACTATGCCTTTAACCATTTCAAGTCCGGACACTTTTACGCCCTTCCTGTCCAGGCCAATTTTTAGCTTTTAGCGCTATCACACTTTGAATGACAATTGCGCGGTCATGCAACACTGTACCCATATGAAATTTTTAGCATTTTTTGAGACAGATAAAACTTTATTTTGGTGATATTTATTCACCACTGGGATTTTTATTTTTTTGCTATATAAATGAAAAAGTCCAAACATTTTGAAAAAAAAGTGTTTTTCTTATAAAATTTTGTAAATAAATAATCTTTCTTCATAAATCTTGGCCAAAATGTATTCAGCTATCTTTTTAGTAAACAAAATAACCCAAATTAGTTTATAACCAAAAATTATAATTTTTCCAAAATTTTTTTACATTTTTATTTTATTTTTTTCATATTATTATTTGTTTTTGTTTTGTTTTTTTAACATACATGTACTACTTGTGGGGGGTGATGACGATTTTTTTTTTTACACTGATTGCTTTTACACCCATAAAGGCTGTAAAAGCAGTCATTTTTCTTTCTCTCTGGCTGCATTCTTGCAGCCATTGAGAAATACTGTGAGAGCTGTGATTGGTCACAGCTTGTCACATGGTACAAGGCTGTTGTGAATAGCCCTGTATCATGTGACCTCTGTGATCATTCACAGATTTCGCAAGTAGTAATCAATGATGACAGGAAGTGACATGTTGCTTACTACTATTCATGTGTTCACTGATTGACCAATCAGTGATCACATGATCGGGACCTCGCACAGAGGACCCGTACAGTGATCAGTGTTCTGCTGTGTCCAGAGGAGCGCGCACAGGCTAAAATGGTGGGTGCTGTTTATGGCACCCCGCCCCTGCACTACCCCTGTCCGGCTGTTTATATACATGGGCTGGACGAGAAGTGGTTAAGAGGAATAAACAACTTTTGTTATATAAATGATCAGTACATAGGACCTGAAGAGGGATGCTTGGGAGCTATAGGTCAGTCTCTATGAATGGAGGAGGGGAAGGGAGCGGAAAGGTCAGGCATAGCTGAAATCACTGAGGTTCATTGGGCCTGCTTTAGAGCCCATTCACACTTGTGCGGCTTGTCATGTGACTTTGGGGTCCAAAGTCGCATGACACGCCGCACCCCATGTTTCCCAACAAGTACCATTCATATCTGTGCAATTTCAAGTCTAGAGTTGCCTCCTCATCTCTTTAAAACCCAACACTTTTTAATTACTCAGAATCTGGGGCTGATTATGGTGGTCATTAAACTCACTGTTTGGGTTTAAAGGGATGAGGTGGCAACCGAAATCAAGTCGCAGCGACTTGAAAGTAGTTCCTGCACTACTTTGATCCAACTTTCATGCAACTAAAGGGCCATAGACTTCAATGTAAACCCTCCGAAGTCACATGAAAGTTGCACCTGAATGATATACATGCGACTTGTGTGCAGCACAATCATCCTTGGCCAAAGCCAAAGTCGCGCTCCTCCAAAGACGCGTCAAAGTTGCATCAAGTCGCAATGAAAATCACAGGATTTTGAAGTCGCACAAGTGTGAATGGAGTCAAAGGCTGGCCATACATTATACAATTTTCTTCTGAATTTACTTTAGATTTACCAAAAACCATATAATAGGAGGTCAAAACTAAACAACACTTTCAGTTGTATCCAATTAGGCAGGCTCTTGCACTACATAGTTGAAGGTAAATCTAAAGGAAATTGGGCAAAAATTGGACAGACAATTGTAAGAAAATTGTATAATGTATGGCCAGCCTTATGCAGGCCATAGATGGGTCGACAATCGGCTGATTATTCAGCCGGAAAAAAAAAATTGTCCGATTTCGCACCGTTAATGGGTTAATTGGTCGGCCATTTTTCTGGATTTTGGAACATTTTTTTGATCGGTAAAGTTGGAAAAAAAATCGGCCGATTTTGCTGATCGGCTGATTTTCGCGGCAATGATGGGCAAATCGGACGATCTTTTTAATGATAAAAAATCTATGCATGAGCCATGACCTGCAAGAAAACGAAGAAGAAAAGAAGAAGAAAAAGAAGAAGAAGTAGAAATAGAAGAAGAAAAAAAGAAAAGAAG